>NC_142878.1:61972500-62077500 GCF_051225735.1 Oryctolagus cuniculus
TGTATAGTGGTACCAAGTAACCACTACAGCCTTCAGAATCTTTATGTCAAGTCTAAATGTCTCCCCTGATCTTCTGAGTCACATGTTATTTACTAGACTGCTTCATGTGAATGACACAGATTTTGTGGTATTTCTTTCCTGCTATGCTGCTCCTCTTGGTATTTCTAGCTCTTGTAGGTGACCCCATCACTTACGAATTCTTTCAAGAGAGGAGTCTGTGTTTATTCCAACCCCTTCTCCTCCATCATCTCTCACACCCATAGTTTATCATCATGTATCAATTATGGATCTTAAGAATATTTCTTCCACAAAGTTCCCTTACTGCAAGATCTTGTCTTATCTAATATTGATCCCCTTTCTCATTGTTCTCTCCTTAATCTAAGATTTTGTCCCTGAACTTTTTCTCCACACTGTAATCATTCTAAAATGTCAAATGTGTTCAACACACTGTCCAAAGCTTCATATTGAAGGTCAAATCTGATTTCTTGTTACTGATACAAGCCAGGTGAACAGGAATGGGCCTGCTCCATGGGCAATGCACAGTGTCGAGGGGAGAAGTTAAGCCTGCTGATAGATGAGCAGAGTGGGGGCCTCTTGAGCCAGGTCTACCTACTTGAGAGGAGAGTTGAACAGTGGTGAAATTGTATACTGTGGAACAACGACTCAGAAATTGAGTACACTAAGCCATTTCTAGGATAACTGACAAATTGGGGAACAAGTTTCCTATTTTTTCTCCAAGTAATTCACTGTCTATTTTCCTATAACTATTGATTTACTTACAAGAATTACACAACTCTAATTCATTTTATTCTCCAAGGCAATTTTCTCTGAAAAGATTATAGTATACATGTATTTTTGGCTCTATGTTCCAACTGACTAGGTATAACTTGCTTAGTGCAAAGCCCATAATTCCACCATCAGTGTATGAGTAGCAAAAAAATAGGAATAGCTGCTTAAAAGCTGTTGGCTGAGAAATTATCCACTTGGATACAGTAACTTTAATCCTGTTACTGAAGTTCTACAAAGGGTCAAATGATGTGAATCTTAATGCTTTGCACAACCTCTGGACTGATGAGGCTGGAGAACATGATTAATACTAATATCAATAATGTTTATATGACTTTAAATTGTGTTGAGCAATGTGGAAAGCTCTTTACATACATTGATTCATTTAATTATCATATTTATATAAGGCTGATCCTATTATTTCCTGCATATAGTTGAGAAAACCAAAGTTAAAAGAAGTTAAGAAATTTATCGAAGGTGCCGGCGCCGCGGCTCACTAGGCTAATCCTCCACCTAGTGGCGCCAGCACACCGGGTTCTAGTCCCGGTCGGGGCACCGGATTCTGTCCCAGTTGCCCCCCTTCCAACCCAGCTCTCTGCTATGGCCTGGGAGTGCAGTGGAGGATGGCCCAAGTACTTGGGCCCTGCACCCCATGGGAAACCAGGAGAAGCACCTGGCTCTTGGCTTCAGATCAGCGCGGTGTGCCGGCCACAGCGCGCTGGCTGTGGCAGCCATTGGAGGGTGAACCAATGGCAAAGGAAGACCTTTCTCTCTGTCTCTCTCACTGTCCACTCTTCCTGTCAAAAAAAAAAAAAAAAAAAAGAAATTTATCGAAGGTTACATAGTCAGCATCATAGCAGGGAGACCAATCCAGGTAGGTTGATCACAGAGGCCACACTATTAACTGTTGTGCTCAGTAATAGGACAATGGCAATCCCTTCATTATCCATTAATTACAGCATGTTTCCGCACATATCACAGTCATGTCCTAATGACCCTGGTGCTCAAGGTGATGACATCAAGTACTACCATTTCTGGGGGTCTCACACTGGATGTGGCTTCTACTACCACCTCAGCAAAGCCACGCCAGGATGTCAATGACTTACATAGATATCAGTTTTACCTGCAGACCTTTTATACTCTGTGGTATCTCATTTGTTGTATAGATAATAAGTATATTATTTATTGTATATCTTCCTATGATGCCTAGGATCATGTCTTTAATATAGTCATATCTTACTAGATTCTTTTTATAGATAAGGAAACTTAATACTTGAGTGATAATGAGATTCAACAACATTCATTTTCCATAAAAATTGTAGGGCTTTTTAAACCCAGACACAGCTATAGAAGTACATCATTTCAATTTTTCTCTTTAACCCTTAATTTTGTCACTGGAAAAAACGCTAATATAATAAGGAAAATGGTTAGAAGCATAGAAGTAAGGGACAGAACAAATTGGCAAATGGGCAGCCTTCGATGTCTGTATCCCCTCTCCTCCAGAAATAGACAGGCTGAGCCTGCACTTGCTTCACCATAGAGCAGTGTCTCTGGGACTTTGGATTCCAGTGCCCAAAGCCACCTGTCATTTGTGAAATCAGCTATCTTGTGACAAGGCAGACAGGGTGAGTCCACAGGCTGTCAGGACTGGCAGGTATTGTAACTCTTGCCCATGGTAGACAACAATAAGAGGCTCAGGGAGCAGACCACCAACTGAACCTGCTTGGCAGAGAAGTATCATGCTTGGGTACAACTATTGTCAATACAACTTTTTTTTTTTCTTCCAATTTGTTAGATTAATACTCTATCTTGGTTCACCACCCAGATGGCTGGAAAGGGCAGCACCAGGCCAGGCTGAAGCCAGGAGCTTTTTCCTGGCCTCCCCCATAGGTGGCAGAGACCCCAAAACTCAGGCCATCTTGTGCTGCTTTTCCAAGGCCATTAGCAGGGAGCTAGAGAAGAAGTGGAGCAGGCAGGACTTGAACCTGATCTTGTATGTGATGCCCGCCTTGCAGGTAGTGGCTTAACCTGCTCAGCTCACACTGGCCCCCAGCAGTGCAAATGATTATGTGAACTTGAGCAAGTCATGGTATATCTCAAAACTTAATTCCTTCATCCTTAAAAATAAGATATGATCCAGAGCTGTTGTAAGGATTAGGAATAATATGAGCTAGGCCCACTGGATAGCAAATGACTTACATTCAATATATGTAGCTTTTGCTAATCTGTACGTCTTCTAGCTTCAGGACCAGTGTAGACGGCCGCCTCTGTTGCATGGTAGCCACTGGCTCCACACTCACCTCTCATTTAATATTCCCAAAATGAAAGTTGAAGTCTTTTTTTTTTAGGCATTCTCCTGAGACCCAGGGAACTCAGCTTCTGGATTAGGTCCAAACCCAAGAGCACCTCTGCCTCCAGCATGGCCCCTGGGGAGTGTGACTTCATCTACTTCATGCATCTCTGAGCCCAGGGCTCGCCAGGGCAAATTCGGGAGCATGGAACCTGCCAAGCCTCCTGGGTCCCCTAATCCTGCTCTGCGATTCCTGCTCCACCCTGCCCTCTGGGCTAGTCTGACCTCTGTGTTTTTCAGTCCACATTATATTTGGCATTTTTATCACCAGGGCTTTGGCAACCACGCACAACATTCTGGCTAGCACTGGGCACTATTTCCGAGGAGTTTCCCTTGGTGAACTGCTTGACACTCGGCTGGGTACGAGTGGGTGATTTTGACAGCTGCAGGGAGAGGTGCCACGTCCTGGGGTGGGATGCGTGATGAATGTGCCATAAATCCCGTCTGCCGAGAGCGTAAATCTGAGGGCTGCACCAGTTCCGAGGCAAGGAAATGGGAAATAAGGAGCCAGGTAAACAGACCTGAGTCAACAGGAGCAAAGAAACATCTCTTGTGGGCCTGCCATCCGCAGCCTTGGGTTGGGTTTTCAGAGTTGGACGGTTGGCTTCTTGGGAGTCATCTTTAATTTTTGTGGTTTTGTGAAGGTTAGGAAAGAAAAGGAGTGAGGGGCAAAGGTGGGACTCCTGGCTGTGGCTGGGGCAAAGGTTCACAGCACCGTGGCACTGGCAGTTTCCAGACGACTCTAGGCTGTTGGCTCCTTCTCCCTCCAGGGAAGTGAGAGAAGGGCCGCTCGCTGCCCCGTAGGTCACCGACAGGCAGGTGTCCCGGTGAAGACCTGGGCTGTGAGTCAGAGTGACCTGGGCCCAGGCCTGTGTCTCCACTCATCGGCATCCCAATTCCAGGCCTTTTAACTTCTCTAGACCGGAGAGCCCTTCTTTCCCAAACAGACACAGTCCTTGTCTTCTGTCTATTTCTGAGGCTCAAATGAGTTTATAGGTGGCAAATCACTCTGGAGACCTCTTACCTGCTGTAACTGTCAGACTTTGGGTGAGCATTTATTAATAAAAATATGTACCATTTCTAAGCACTCTTCAGATTTTAGATACTAGGCACCTGGCCATGGGACCTACAAGGTCTGCTACCTAATTTGCAGGGCTCAGTGCAAAATAAAAATGGGAAGCTTCTTGTTCCAAAAGAAGGGAAAAAAAATTAAAAGGAGTGAAGTCAAAGGTACTAAAACAGAAACCTTTTTCCTCTCCTCCCTGGTCAACGTGGTTTTTCTTTGCTACCCAATGCCACATTCCCTTGGGCGTGGAATATTTACAGAATACAGATCCTCATAAGGTTACCAAGGCTGCACCACACAACTTTGTGTGTATATGTGTCTGTGTGTACCTGTGTGTGGTCCAACCACTGCTGGACTGATGCAGTGTGTCTGGCTTGGGGTGGGGAGTCAGTGGAGGTTCCGAGTGCCAGAATGTAGGACCCCATGGGTGGGATGGGGACGGTAAGCAAGTGGGGCCTAAAGCATAGGAGAGTGGAGAGTGGATTGGAGCTGGTGGCGGGCAGAATCATGGCTGCACGGATGCCAGGCCTCCCAGGGTGCGCTCCATTGTCCTATTAGACTTCACTGATAATAATGTCTTTGGACTCTGGGACGGTGATTTTAGAGCTCTAAGCCTCTTCCGGTGTGATATCACCTTCTGAGCAGGGCCCTGTGAGGCTGCAGAGGTTACACATCCTGCAGCCAACCCAGGCGATAGCCTCTCAAGGCCCAAGGACTTCTGTATTGCAAAGGCCTGGCTCTTCACTCCCCACTCAGTGAGGGACAAACCTGAGACTTCCAGTGGCTTGTATCCAGCTTGCTGGATTCAAATGAATGCAGTAGGATCTGTGTGGTGTGGTCAGTTGTGCGAGTGGGGCTGTTGAATCATGCTCTGCTCTGGCCTGGATTAGAGAATTATTTCCCAGGTGTGGCTCAGTGCCTCCAAGAGGACAGCCATAGTGATCCTCTCTTGAGCCAAGGATGTCATTCCTGCCACACTGTGAAGGCTGCACCGTTTGATGAGGAATCTGATTCTCAGTGTTGTTAAGAAAACTCTTCTTTTAAAAAAGATTGACCTACTCATTTGAAAGGTCAAACCAACAGAGAGGGGGAAGAGACAGAGAGATCATCAATCTGCCGGTTCACTCCCCAAACAGCCACCACAGCCAGGGATGGGCGAGGCTGAGGCCAGGAGCCTGGAACTCCACCCAGGTTTTCCACATGGGCGGCAGGGACCCAACTGCTGGGGCCATTATCCGCTTCCTTCTCAGGCACATTAGTAGGAACCTGGATCTGAAGTGGAGCAGCTGGGACTCAAATTGGTGCTCTGATGTGCAATGCTGGATTGCAGTGGCTTAGCGCACTGCATCACCCCAAGGCAACTTTCTGTCTTTTGTATTAATTCACTCAATCATTCAGGAAAAAAAAAATCGGGTTCCTCTCAAAGGCAAAACTTTTGCTTGGCATTTTCAGGAAATATACATACGATTAATATCTGACTGCTCTCCTCAAAGAATTTATTTCTGCTGGGAAATGCAAACACTATCCTTAATGCAAAGGTCAAGAATGAAGAGTGGCCTAAGTGTGTGGGAAAAAACAAACAAACAAACAAACAAACAAAAAAAAAACAGTGTAGTTGGGTTGGGAGTCAAAGAGGAGAGGCCTCTTGGGGGCGGTAGAAATAGGCTTCCTGGCTGGGCGCTGCTTGAGACAGCCTGGTAGGATGGGTGTGGAGAGAAACAAGGAGGACCTAGCAAGTGCAGCTCCCTGGTGGCCGGGGAAGCATGAAGCATGCCCTGGGAGCTGCCCCTCTCCATTCCAAGCCTGTGTTTCCATGGCCTTACCTGACCCCACTCTTGGGCCACATTTAATTGATTCCGGGGGTAGCTTCCCTGGAATTCTTTTTTCCAAAGAGTTTCCGAGAATGAAGGTGTCTCTCTTGGCTGCAGAAGCTGTGGGCTGGCATTCCTGGGAGCTTAGGTGGTGGTGTTCCCTCACATGTGGGAAATGCCATATGCACGGACAGAATGAAGGTGACAGGCAGAGAAGCAGAGGCAAGAGGTGGGGAGCAGAGGGGCAGGCACTTACTCCTCTATTTCCAGTTGCTCCCGAGGTCCAAAGGTAGCCCAGTCTTCCGTGCTGCTGCCTTTCCTTCCGTCATCCTCCCACCCAAGCTCCCTGTCATCTGGGCACCCGAGGTAAGTCTGTGTCCCTTGGTACTCACGGACATTTCCATCCCCACCCCCCAATTTCAGAGGCTACTGCAGTGGTCCACAGGAGTGCTCAGGGGAACCTGCGCAGGGCAGGGGAGAAGATGGAGGGGAGGGAGCTTGATGGAGACACTGTGGTGGAGACGGATGTGACAGGATGGGCAGGGATGCTGGATGATGCCAGATTTCAAGGGGTCGCTGAGAACAGCCCTGTGATCATGGGCTGTAGGGAGGAGGATTACTTCAGTCTTATGCTTCAAGGATTGAGAGCTGTTCAGGCATCTACAACTGTATCTTTAAAGCAGCAGCCAGAAATGTTGCCCTTGTGCCCCAGGTGTAGGCAATGTGTGCAGAGCTCACGTGCCCAGGTCCTGGAGTCAGTCTCCCTGGATGTGGCTCCTGCTCAGTGCTCACTTGTTGTGTGACCCTGGATAAGTTACTCTTTCTCCTTAAGCTCAATTTGGTTGTCTGCAAAGTGGGAAAATATCTAAGTCAGCATTGTAATACAGATTCAGTGAGAAAGTGCTCTAGTGCTCAGAACATAGTAAAATCTGTTAACGTTAGCAAAAACCAACACCAAAACTTGTTATTGTGCTAAGAATTTTTGTTCTTAGAGATCCTATTCTTCATGCCCTTTTAACACAAAGAAAATTGAGGAAAGTAATCCTAGTATGTATTGGATTTTTTAAAGAATTGAGATAGAAATTAATAGCAGCAGTACACAATTAATATGAACTATCTAAGAAATGGAAATGCCACTAGTTCATAAGCAGTGTCATTTGCCCTACACTTGACTTACTCAAAGTTTTAATTTTTCATAGGACATTAGCAAAGTCTTAAGGAAAAATGGCTTGCCATGGCCAAAGATGTCAGAGAGAGTACATCTGAGCAGGGATCGGGGAGCAATTTTCTTTAGGAAATGATTCTATTAAAATAACCTTAGAATAGAATTATTTTAAAATGCTCACTCAAGGCATATCAAATGCATAATTGTGACTCTAAGTTGTCATTTAGTATGTTTTGTGATACGAGATATAAAACTGCTCCCACCCCAAAGCTGCCTGGAATCCAACATCCCATTGTTCTCCGATTGCTAATGAAGTCAAATACCCAGCACAAGGGTCTACATCTTTAAAAGGAAAGTGTGTGCACTTTCCTAAGTAAGTTTTTAATCATGGGAGGAGGTGGGATTCCTTCCTCTAGAAAATATATTTCTAGAGCTGCTATAAGACTTCATAAAATAGTTGATAAAAATAGTCCTCTGGATTGTACCAGAAGAGAAACAGGGACCACCAACAAGACACTGTGATATGAAAGGTCTTCAAAATCTCATAGAAAACACATATTACAAAGTACTATGCATACGTTCCAAACTTTTGGTACTGGAATTATTTTAACTCCACTCCCATGAACTTTCTGAAGTGCTCAGCTATTACTCGGGCGTAGCAGCTTCTGCTTCAGAGA
The DNA here is from genome assembly GCF_051225735.1 of Oryctolagus cuniculus. Lineage (NCBI taxonomy): Eukaryota > Metazoa > Chordata > Mammalia > Lagomorpha > Leporidae > Oryctolagus > Oryctolagus cuniculus. The sequence goes on from NC_142878.1 coordinate 61,980,356, forward strand.
CTGAACTTTGTCTTCCGTTTCTCCGTTTCCTGCAGGTGAAGCTTCGTTCCTTGTTTAGTCACTTCAGTCTGTTGTGCCTTCACTCCCCATTTGATGAGACTTGGATTTTGTCTCAAGATTTTTCTTGCTCTTCTGCTGCCCTGTTTTTGGCTTAGTTCTCATTGTTATGCAGGACTCAGCTGATAACCTTGCTGATCTCCTTGGAATCCTAAGCTGAATTACCCTTCTGTCTGTCAGATCTAAGCTGCTAGGAAGACGATGCCATAGAAATGGACACTTATGGAGGCATTAAAAAAAAAGGCAGATAATGGCTTAAAATGTGTTTAAAATCTATACATTTGTTTGTAGAGTCAATCATGGATTTCCAAGAATGTGAAGGGAGAAAGAGAGGCAGAATTTAATGGACCAATTGTAGGAAATAGACTTACAAAGCTAAGCAAAATGATCTAGGGGTTTTCACCAGCCACACAAGGGGATGATGCTATAAATAGCCATGGCAGCATGTGGAGTTCATTAAGTGAGAGAAGTGGCTGGGCACCTTGGAAGGTGGCTGCAAGAGCAGGCACACTCCAAAACGCACCCTTTCACTCAAAGACTTACAGATGTCAGGTGTTTCCAAGGGCTCTGGTCTCTGTGTCTGCCCTCAGAGAAGTGTGGTCACACCTTGCCCTTTGCGAGACCTGGCTGTACTGGCCAGGACTTGGAGAATACATCCTTGGCGTGGTAATAGATCTAGCAGAGGCATTTGGACTTGAGATTCATGAATTTGCCATCCTGTTTTTTGTTCTCAGCTTTCTCATTTCTTGATGTCATGGTAAAATTTGTAGCTATATACCCAAGAGGAATTAAGCATATTTTCTAATTTTGGATACCAAAAGGCAATTACTTCTGGCATTTCCCTAGTCTGAAAGGGAAGAACCAAGATGCATTCTTACATATCTAGATTCTTTCTTTGATACCCAACTAATTTTGCACCTCTTCAATTTTGGAGTCTTCCCTGGGTTTTCCAATCCATCTCATTCTTTTCTTTGAAATTTTGGTCTTCATCTTTTGTGTTGTAAAAAAGTAATAGTGAAATCGGAGTTGACCCCCTAAAATTTATACAAAAATGCGGCCCCTTAAGGTTCCCCAGAAGTGCTATCTGGGGTGCCACATGTGCTACCAGAATTTGGGGTACCATATGATTTCACCATATGCTTATTAATAAATCCCCCAATAATAAGCCCAAGAGGGTTCTTGCCTAATATTTAGAGAAGAATTCTAAATACCGGCACAGATAAACGAGGCAGCATGGTACGTTTAAGCTTTATTTAGTGGGAAAGGTCTCTCGGAAAGTGAGGGCTTTAGTTCAGGATGGAGAGAGGGGAAGGTCTGGGAACTAAGGTAGTGTCCATACCACTCAGAGACCAGGCCAAAGCCACGTGCAGCAAGCACCTTGAGCAGCTCTGCACCACTTATCACGGGCAGCAAAGCAGAGGCAGAGAGCCTTTTGGGACCCTCCTGCCTTTTTATATATTTTCCACAGGGAAGTGGCTTGTGGGCAGGTGGGCGCTCAGGTATGGTCAGGTAGAGCCTGATGTCACATGGGGGCGTGGTGAACATATCAGGTAGGACATGAAGTCACACAGGGGCATGGCAAAAGCGTGGTCTTCCAGGTCACAAACCTAATCAATTTTAGCCTGTATGCCTGCCTACTTCTATAGCATTTCACAGACCAGAATTCATTTTTTAGTTGAGACTCTTGTTAAATTGTAAGTAAATCCTAACTCCACTAACCATTTAGGCAGGGATTTCTAAATGATTCTTGATTGACACATTATGTTTATAATTTTATTTTTTTTGTATGGGAGTTCTCATTACATTTTCTTTTTTAAAAAAAATATTTTGAAAGTCAGGGCTATCGAGAGAGGGAGGGACAGAGAAAGAGAACTCCTTTCGCTGGTTTATGCCCCGGATGGCTGCAATGGCCAGTGCTGTGTCAGACTGAAGCCAGGAACCAGGAGCTTCATCCAGGTCTTCCACATGGGTGGCAGGGACCAAACACTTATGCTATCTTCTGCTGCTTTTCATGCACATTAGCATGGAGCTAGATCAGAAGTGGAGCAGCTGGAACATGAACCAGCACCCATAAGGGATGCCAGCACTGTAGGTGGTGGCTGTACTCGTTACAACACAAGGCCAGCACTCCAATATTTTCATTTTATGTGCTGGGAAACAGGAGCCCAGAGAAGAGAACTTGCCTGAGACCCCATGGCTTTTAGGTGGCAGTGCTGTCAGGATTTAAGTGTGTATTTCCTACCCAATGTGCTGTATTGACTCCAGATGAACTTTTCTGAAACTAGCTCCTTCATCTTTGCAATGGCAATGACTCATGGGAAGGAGCCTAAAGTGTGGAGATAAATAAATAAATCTTTTTAAAAAAATAGAAAAGGGAGAGAAAGAGATTGCAAATATTTTTTATTTGAAAGGAAGAGTTACAGAGAGGCAGAGAGGCAGAGAGAGAGAGGCCTTCACACTCCAAATGGTTGCAACAGCCAGAGCTGGGCGAGTCCAAAGCCAGGAGCCAGGAACCAGGAGCCAGGAGCCATGTGGGTGCAGTGGCCCACGGACTTGGGCCATCTTCTGCTTTCCCAGGCCATAGTAGAGAGCTGGATCAGAAGTGGAGCAGCAGGGAGTTGAAGTAGCTGCTTTACCCATCACGCCACAGCACTGGCCCCCTCCCTTCTCTATTAATTAGGGTATTATCATATGCAGTTAAAGATCTATTTTAGTTAATAAGTTGAATTTCTATGCAGATCCTGTTTTCTGGATGTGGTGGCTTTATCTCATGCAGGTTCTAAAGAATTATGTGGCATATTGGCTGTTACTCAGACGTAAATACCACTTGATTTTGCTATTTCTGATATCTCTCTTTCCTCTTAGACACTCCTCGTGGTGTGGTATCCTGTCCATCTAGCAAGGCTGAGGCAATCTAGCCTAGTTTATCACATTCTTCTGCTAATGGATGCTCCTAGCTACAATATTGCCACTCGAGGCCATGGAATAAGTAAACATGCTTCCAAACTGTTTGGTTTTTTTTTCTTCTAAGATTCTTGAGAATTTCATCTTATTTTTTTTTATTTTTTTGACAGGCAGAGTGGACAGTGAGAGAGAGAGACAGAGAGAAAGGTCTTCCTTTGCCGTTGGTTCACCCTCCAATGGCCGCCGCGGCCAGTGCGCTGCGGCCGGCGCACCGCGCTGATCCGATGGCAGGAGCCAGGAGCCAGGTGCTTTTCCTGGTCTCCCATGGGGTGCAGGGCCCAAGCACCTGGGCCATCCTCCACTGCACTCCCTGGCCACAGCAGAGAGCTGGCCTGGAAGAGGGGCAACCGGGACAGAACCCGGCGCCCCGACCGGGGCTAGAACCCAGTGTGCCGGCACCGCTAGACGGAGGATTAGCCTAGTGAGCCGCAGCGCCGGCCTGAGAATTTCATCTTCTTGTGAGTAATTCAAACGAGTTATAAAATTGCAAAGGTAGCAATGTATGCCAGAGCAGGCAAGCCAAATATTTGGAAGCTATCTACTGTAAGAAATTTGGGTGTAGGTTTTTTTTTTTTTTTTGGTGGTGGGTGTAGGTTTTTTAACTTTAATAAATATAAATTTCCAAAGTACAACTTTTGGATTATAGCGGCTTTTCTCCCCATAACTTCCCTCCTACCCGCAACCATCCCATCTCCCACTCCCTCCCCCATCCCATTCTTCATCAAGATTCATTTTCAATTATCTTTATATACAGAAGATCAACTTGGTATATACTAAGTAAAGATTTCTCAACAGTTTGCACCCACACAGAAACAAAGTATAAAGTACTGTTTGAGTACTAATTCACATAGTACAACACATTAAGGACAGGGTGTAGTTTTGAAAGAATTTTAGAAAAAGAGACACATGTTGGAGGTGAAAGGAAGAGAAAGGAAGCTCTCAAGGAGAAGAGTTATTGGTTCTGTGTTAATTCTAGTATTTCAGGTATCAGGGTGGAAACCTGTGTCTACAGCAGGTGTACAGTGGCAGGCACAAGTTAGTGATTCCCAATCCTGGCCCACACATGAAGATGACTTGGGGAGAACTAAAAGATTCCAGTGTGCTGTCCAACCCCCAAATCAGTGAAATCAGAATGGGACCAGGGTGGAGGAACTGGTATTTAAAAGAAATTTCTCAGGTCATGCTGGTGTGTGTATTGGGGTTGAAAGCTACCGGCCTCATGGAGTTTGCTAGAGCAGGCCTGGAACAAGCTGTTTTCCTGGCAATGTCTTTGAGAGAAGTCATAAAAGACTGTAGTTGATCCTGATATCCTTGGTCTTTCTCTTCTTGTCTCAAAAATAAGGATATCAATTCATCTCTGCTTCTTATCTTGCCCCTGCTACCCTCCACTAGACCTGTTCCGTGGGGAAGAAGATTTTACATTTTCAATTGTTCATTTGGAAGTTACTTCTACCTGTTCATTGTCCCTGTAGATACCACCAGTATTTTCTCTGAACGTTAGTTACAAGGTAATATGATGTAGTAGAAAAAGTGTAGGTATAAATCAAGCAAAATGTGTGAAATCCCTCCCGTGTTAATGAATTCTGACTTTGGTGAATTTCTCAATCTCTGAACTTTATTTTCTTAAGTTTATAAAATTGCTTTAAAAGGAAATTGAGAAATTATGTAAGTAAGCATATTAACATGTAGGCCAGGGTCAGGAATATATGTTGGTAGCTGCTGTTTTGTTTTTTTCCTTCCATATATTTGCTCATTTAATTTCAAAGAGCAGTGACTATGTTAGATTGCTGAAGAAGTAGAACTAAAATCACTACATTTAATGAGATCTTATCCACATTTCAAGATTAAGCACAAATAATGGCAACTTTAACCTACATGAAATAGTCATGTTCAAGGCCTGGCGTACAGTAGACTTGAAGTGAATGATGCCTTCCCCTATTCTTTCTTGTATTCCTAGGGAATTCTCTAGGAAACAAAGATGACTCAGCCTTATAGTATTTTTTAAATTAATAAAGCAGTATTATATGCTAAAACATTCTAATTATTACCTTTACACTTTAGTCATCATAAACTTTTATTTTTTGAAAATTTTTATTTAATTTATTCGAAAGGCAGAGAATGGGGGGGAGAGAGAGGGGGAGAGAATGAATTCCATCTGCTGGCTTGTTCTCTAAATGCCTGTAAGTGATGGGACTGGGTCAGGCCAAATCCAGGAGACCAAACTCTATCCAGGTCTCCCATGTGGATGGTAGAGACCCAGTGCTTGAGCCCTCACCTGCTGCCTCCCGGTGTATGCATTACGAAGAAGCTGAAGTGGAAGCAGAGTAGTTGGGGCTTGAACTAAGCACTGTGAGATGGGATGGGGGTGCTTAATCCACTGTATCACAATGAACAAGGACTTTTAACTGTATTTCTACTTTCATATCTTAAACTTATCCACCTTCTAATTCTCGGATAATCCTACTTTGATTTTAAGCTTATGATTCAGAACTTCCTTCTCCTGTATCCATTGCCATTATTCTCAGAGAGTTTCCATGCCATGTTGACCTTCCAAACCCTTGAAGTGATAGAAAAGTAATTGAAGGATAGGGAACTTTTTTCTATTTCATCTCCTTACATGAATGACCATTATTAGAAATTTCTGCATTGCCAAGATCTTAATTTTATAACCCTTTTGAAGAAAGCTACCTTCCATTCTTTCACTCGCCCATCCCTCATATCTACTAGGTCAGCTTGGACACACAATTCCCAGGTGTGGTACTCAGTTCTGGAAATGGATACATAAGGAAATTGTCTAGGGCCATATTAACCAGAATGTGAAGCTGTTTTGAATGCCAGTCTATTTTAGGTTTTGTTAGGAACTTAAAATATGAATTCTATGACTATCAAGTAATATTGTACATAAAATGATAATGAGCTATGGGTTAATATCTAAAATATCAACCTTTTCCCTGGATTCTGCCTGTAATTTTGTTACTGATTATAAGTTGACACTTTGTTAAACTTTGTACCATGTCTGATTTCATCTGGACCAAATAAACTTAAGTAACTTTCACATGTTGGGGTTAACCTCATCTGAATTCATAGGAATGACATTGACTAAAAAAATAAGTAGAATGGAATTATTCTTCATCATTTACCTCTTTTTGAGCATCTATTATTACATGTGTCAAGTGCTGTGCTAGAATCTGGGTATGAGAACTAAGGATGATGAATGGCTGGCAATCCAGTAAGCAAGACAAAAGGCAGATGCAAGTGGCTGTCCAAAATGGTTTTCCAAACTGCTCCCTGGCTTACAGTTTTAGACAGATATTCATGGTATACAGTTACGGTGCATCAAGTTGTGATGGGTACAGGAGCTGCCAATTTAGAATGTTCTCTGCCACTTTTATACAGGGAGAACAAAGATGTCTGGAGAAACCCTAATGAGTTTTCAATTTGTGTGCAGCTTGGCATCAAGTTAGAGTAGGTGGCAGATGGAATTTTGTGCCAGGTCAATAACTCAGATTTATGTGCCCATATATTTGGTATTTCATTAATGGTCATTCCTGGAAAGGAGGTCTATCTTGGGAGAATTATAAAGTAAGTGGGCTTAAGTCATCAGATGTCCCATTATTGCCATGTCTTAGAATAGCCCATCTCAGTATTCACAAGGAAAGGAATGTGGATACACAATACGCTGGTGCCTGACTCTTCAATAATAAAAGATTTGGGGAATAAGGAGGTAGCTTGTATCCTCCAAAGTGGTGAGGGTGGTACTTAAATCAATTTGACTTTCTCAGCTCTTGGAGTTCATCCAAGAGAATAATTTTCAAGATCCTTTAGAATCAGAATTTTTTCTACTCCTAGTAGCACCTCCCATCTCTTATCTGTTTTGTTACTTGCCAAATCCTTGGAACCATGGATATACCATTTCAATGGTCTTTGGGCAGAAGAGATACCAAAGATTATGTCTAAAGGAAAGCATTCTTGCCAAGCCTACGTCTGCTGGTCTCTCCCCAGAGCTCTTCACTGATGTGCTCACTTGTTGAGCTCCGGAGAGGATCCCCTAAAGCGCTGACCAGATGAGCTTTGTTGAACAAGTCACCATCCCACCATAGGAAATGACATCAGATCCAGCGGGAAGATTCAGTAGTAACATTGGTTGTCCTGCCTATTTGGGAGCCACTGACCAGAGTCATCTTTGGAAGGTTCAGTCAAAGGAGTGTTCTGACTTCAACAGGTCTCCTCCTAGCCACCTTAACATTTTTATGGTTGCTCATTAATAATTAGTGGTTTCTTCTGTCCACATGTCTGTGGCTCTTTTTTCCTGTTTTATATTATATGTACATTCCTGTCTCAATTACTAAGAGAGAAGCTCTATTATCATTGATCTCTATATCTTTCTGTAGTCTTGGTATATTGAGTGCTAATTTTCTATTTTGTAAGTGCATAAAGGTTTCTTTACAGTGACAGGAGGGAGGAAATAGAGAAGACACACACACAATAAAGGTGGTGACATTAGTAGGGATAGTAGGCACTTGTTCTATGTCTTTATTCTTGTAGTGGACTCAAGGGTATGTGTGTGGATTGACTGTGAGATAAAATTTCAGTCTTTATTCTGAGATGTCAGTTGCATAGTCATTCTCTTTGACCAGCTTCCTTGCTTCAGTTACAGCATCTTAGATTCCAAAATAACTCAAGTTGAGCACTGCATCAGAATGCTTGGAGGATACTCAAGTTGTAGGTTGGTACTTGACCTCCATCAGCTTATAATCCAATGGAGGAGTATAACTGGCTTGCAATCCCTGGATAAATAGACAAGAAGATCCTTAAGATGTTCAGAGGAGCAGGTTATGAACAAAGAATGAATAAATTGAAAGCATTTTAAAAACCAGGACTCAGATCTTCTCACAAAATAAGCAACACTTGGACAAGTGAAAAACAGGCATTCCAAGAAGAGACTGAGGATGTGCCTCAAGACTTGGTGACATTGATGTCTTTCCAGCAAAAGGTATAGATCTATGCTCAGCAGGAGGAGTAAGGGCAGGTTAGCACCATTGAACTACACATTCCAACCTAGGTGGAAAAAATCCTTGTAGATTTTTGTAGATCCTGTGTCACAGAAGTTTCTGAGTAGGTAGAAATTTTCCACTAAGCAGTTGACTTTGAAATTCCAGTTGGGAGCCCTGATCTAGGCTTTCTCTGTATAGCCTAGTGTGCTGGGTTAATGCTATGTGATACAAGGGTATCTTGGGTTGGAACAGGACTAGAACAGTTGACTGGTAGATGTTTATTTTTTTATCTGATCTGGCCTCACTTTTAAATAAGCTCTTGACTTGATTTTAGTATTCTGTTTCTGCTCATACTGGTTTTGGAGGTGGCTGGCTGGTTGATCAAACCATCTTTCATTTAGCTGGTAGAAGCCTAGTAAAACATCCCAGAAGCTGACAAAATAAGTCTTCATGGGAAAAGTAAAAAACTACATTAGAGCCAGTTTTAGAATTTGAGAATTGGCTTCACATAAAACTTTTTACATGTTAATTACTATTTAGCAGAAATTCTGGAGGTTTTAGTTTTAGGTGATAGGATCAATAGAAGCTTATTTTATAATGCATAATTCATAATATTCCCTCATGATGTGTGTGTGTATGTGTGTGTTTGGAAGGAAACTGATGGCTCTTTAGTTTCTGCCAACCTTGGCAGTATTGCTGGCCAAGTCCCTGGGATTAAGATTTAGTCACAACTGGTCTTTCGGCTGAAGAAAATTATCCCATTAGCTATTCTCTGGTCTACCTGGCTTCAAGACCATTGGTGGCCTTCTTGCAAAAGCAATGATTTGGGGTCCCATCTGTATCAGGATGAGGGCTGACTTGCAAACTCTCTATTTGATAAGCAGAGACACCAATGAGAGATGAAGACAAGATCTTTGTTCTGATCATCCACTTCTTTGAGTCTGTTTACAAGGTGGAAACTCAAGAACACAGCCACTATTTATTCATGTCAATTTGAGTTTTGAGTAAGCACATATGCCACAACTATAATGGATCTTTTTTTCTTGACAACATTTTGTTTGCAATCATTAGACAAATGCCCACAACTGCCAGGAATGTGTCTACTTTGGCCCTTCTCCCATTGGTCAGAGGTAGGTATGAGGGTGAGGAGCTGTGAATGCCTGTGGCTCACTCTGTCTTCAATGGATCTTTTCTCCACCCAGTTCAGGGTAAAGAAGAGGAGCCCTGTGGGAAAGAGTATGCTCTGCCATCCAGTACCACACTTTCATGAAACCTGAGGATGGTAGGAATTTGTTAGGATTTGCAATTGGCAGACATTGTGTGTCACTGGCAAGGTGTAGCACAGATACTGACAGAGAGATGAGCCCCGACAGGTGACTGGGGCCGGCACACACCCTGTTCCTCCTACTAACCTAGTCATTGCTCAGCACCAGTATGCTGCTCAAGAGCAGGTGAAAAAGGCTGGATTCTGAGCTCGGCCGCTTGCTAGCCACGTGGCCCCTGGGACCCTCAAGGCTCCTATTTCTGAGTTTCTTTGCAAGCCAAAACAAGGTCCTAGGTATTTTTGTAAAGACACTTTTAGCTCTGAAATTCTCTGATGTGGTGAAAATTGTGTGAGCAAGGAAAGGAAGTCATTCACAGGGCAAATGACAGCAAACTAACAAGAAGCATGAAGGAATGTGTGGGCCTTTGGCTACTCATCGCCTCCACACTTCTTAGTACTTCTACTGACTTGCTCTGTGACCTAAGGCAAATTGCTCAAGTTCTTCAGTTCTGCTTTTCCTCTTCTATATACTGGGCAACAACACCATCCATGTAGGGCTGCTTATTCTGGTATTGCTATTTTGAGGGCTAAGTGGTTGTACATTTGAAGTGCCTTGTTTAGTGCAGCTTCACAGAGGTAATCAATAAGTAAGTTTTGTTCACTTTCCCCCTTCACCCTCAACTTGTAAAACTCAATGTGAAACTGGATCATTTCTTGAAGAACTTGCTCTAGGTTGGATATTCTGATCAGGTTTTGACCAAGTAAGGTCAAAGGCAGCATTTAGAATACCACTGCTGTTCCTCTGATCAGCCTCGTGACCTTACCTAGCCTTTCCCTTTCTTTTTAAAAAAGATTTATTAAAGGCAGAGTTACAGAGAGAGAGGGATACACACACACGTGCACGCACACACACACACACACACACACACGTCTTCCATCTGCTGGTTCATTCCCCAAATGGCTCCAACAGCCAGGGCTGTGCCAGGCCAAAGCTAGGAGCCAGAAGCTTCATCCAGGTCTCCCACCCGGGTGTAGAGGCTGAAGAACTTGGGCCATCCTCCACTGTTTTCCCAGGCCATAGCAGAGAGCTGGATAGGAAGTGGAGCAGCTGGGACTCAAAACAGCTTCCATATGGGATACTGGCACTGTATGCAGCAGCTTAACCTGCTATGCCAAAAAGCTTGCCCCTTACCCAGCTTTTTCTACATCCTCTTCAGGTCTGATAGAGCTGAGTGTGTGAAATTTGGGCAGATGCTCCAGATTGGTGCAAGTTGTACCCATCCTTCTTATCCCTTCCCCAATACTTCCCCTGCCTCCCGAATTTTGCTCCTTCGAGATTTGTCTCTTTGGTGCTCACTCCTGTGGATTCTTACTTGGTCACAGTACTCAAGAAAATCATCTTTTGCACCTGGACCCCTCTCACATTTACTCTGAGCCTTCTTTCCACTTAGTCAAGAAATGCTGGGGATGGCACTATGGCATAGTGGGTATAGCCGCTGCCTGCAGTGCCGGAATCCCACAGGGCACCGGTTTGAGTCCCAGCTGCTCCACTTCCCATCCAGCTCTCAGCTATGGCCTGGGAAAGCAGTAGAAGATGGCCCAAGTCCTTGGACCCCTGCATCTGTGTGGGAGATACTGAGGAAGCTCCTGGATCCTGGCTTTGTATCAGCACAACTCTGTCTGTTGTGGCCAATTGGGGAGTGAACCAGTGGATGAAAGACCTCTCTCTCTCTCTCTGCCTCTCCTTCTGTGTAATTATGATTTTCAAATAAGTAAATCTTTAAAAAAAGTCTCCAGATTTTGATGTTCTTTTGCTATTTAACCCTGCACTTTTCTCTTGTCTCTTCATCTAGATGGCTGATTTCATGATGGCAAATAGCCTGGTATTTTCTACAGCTTCCTGAACATACCAAAGATTCCACATCTGGGCAAAACCCATAGCAAAAAAATTTGTTACATTTTTGTTTCCATGGAGGGACTCAGTCTCCTCTCCCAATAGGCATAACACCTTTCCTTAACGTCTAATTTTCTCCAGAGTTGGTCCTTCAATTTCTTTTCATCGTAGAGTAGATGACACTTTTAAATTTCAACTTGTGTTACCTTGAGCAAGATTATTTTTTTCTTTTCTTTACATGTAGAAATGAGACCATGCCTTCCTGTTTGTGGCTTTCTGGATTCTTTTCTGAGGTCTTAAAGATGTAGCACTAAACTCTCTTCCAAGGTTTTTCAAGGTGGATAATACATTAGCCTCCAAATAATAAGAACTGCTCCTTGAAAATGGATGTCATACACCAATAATTCCCTTCTCTACTCCAGGGTCTCATCACCATATGTCAAGAGATCCAGAGAACTGGAAATACCAATCACACAAATCAATCTCCAGTAGACCTATTCCCTATGGTCAAATCCAAGCTCTTGTTTAAAAGCTCTGCATTCCTGTGAAGCTAAATGATATAAAAAATGTCAAAAACACTCTTGCATTTGAATCACCCCATCTCTGTCTGTTCATCTGGGCCTATTTGAGCGGATTGGCTCCTGGTGGAGGGCACTGGTTTCCCAGCTAGTTTGTGGCCTATTTAAAACAGACAGAGGCATCTCCAAGGCGGCTTTGTCAAAGGCCAAGGACATTTTTTCGGCATGGACCATGAGCTTGTTGCCACATAAACAAATAGAAGGAGTTCATTTTAGCTTCCTCAGTTTTTTTGGATTGACAACAAGTGCTAAGAGGGAGGTGGAAGCCAGTAAGTTAGCCCAGGGCAGCTAGAAGCCCAGAAGGAAGTTGAGAATTGTTGGCACTGGCTCCTTGCTGAGGGTGAGGCTGTAGACAAGTGTCAGCCGTGAACAAATGAATAAATGTCTGGAAAAGCTCTAGGCTGGATATTTTGTACAAGAATCTGGAAGATGTAGAGGTGAAGAGAATCTACCTTGGATTCCCTTGGTTCAGGGAGCAGTCCTTACTCCTGGCTACAAAGTGAAATCACCTGTGAGCGTCTGGGCCCCAGGCCAGGCCAGTTGAACTGGAATCTCTTGGGATGAGGCCCCAAGCATGGGCATTTTGGAAAAGATCTCAATGGGATTCTTAGACACAGCCATTACAGTGGATGCTTGGTTTCTAATAGGGAGAAGTTAGGGATTCTTTTGAGTATGTTGATAATTTTTTGCATGTTTTAGCTGTTTATATTCTCCTCGTCATTTCTCCAACTCCTAGGCCTCTTAGAAAACCCCTTCATAGACATTTGTATGGAGTTGGCTGTCCATATCCATGAATTCTATAGCTGAGGGTTCAACCAAATGCAGATCAAAACTATTCAAAAAATTCTATCTGCACGAACAGTACAGACTTTTTTGGGGCATTATTCCTTAAGTATTGCAATATAACCCTATTCACATACCATTTGTATTGTATTGGGTATTACAAGTAATCTAGAAATTATTTAATGTAAATAAGTTATAAGCAAATAATTTCATATAAGAGATTTCATGAGGTTGATGCTGTGGCACAGCAAGCAACGCCCTGGCCTGAAGTGCTGGCATCCCATATGGGTGCTGGGTCAAGACCTGGCTGCTCCACTTCTGATCCAGCTCTCTGCTATGGCCTGGGAAAGCAGTGGAGGATGGCCCAAGCCCTTGGGCCCCTGCACCCATCTGGGAGACCCGGAAGAAGCTCCTGGTTCCTGGCTTCTGATTGGCGCAGCTCTGGCCATTGTGGCCAATTGGGGAGTGAACTATCGGATGGAAGACCTATCTCTTTGCCTCTGCCTCTCCTCTCTCTGTGTAACTCTGATTTTCAAATAAATAAATAAATATTTTAAAAGATTTGAACATCCTTGAATTTTGGTATCAGTGGAGCTCCTAGATCCAATCCCAAGGAGACAAAGGGACAACTCTGTGTGTGTATATACACATAAAGGGGCTTTGAAGAATTCATGGAAAATGGAATTTGAAGATAATATGCATTTTCTGTAAACTCTTTGAGGCTCTCTTGTATATACACATGTTTATGAAACATGTTTAATAGTAAAGGTTTATCTTCAATAAACATCTTTTTTTTTTATCTTGTATAGTCTAAGAACTGGCAGCTTCAGATTATTTGGTTTCATACTTGAAATTGTACCAGCTAAATTAGGTCTAGTCCTAATCCTGTTATGTGATTTTGGCTAAGTCTTACAACTTCCCTGAGCCATAATTTTTTTTACCTATAAAATGAGGTTGTAAGGAGTTAGGGTAGAGATGAAGTGGGTTAAAGCCACTGACTGATGCCGGCATCACATTTGAAGCACTGGTTCACAACCTGGCTGCTCTACTTCTGACCCAGCTCCCTGCTAGGGTGCCTGGGAAAACAAACAAACAAACAAAAAAACAAACAAACAAACAAAACATCAGAAGATGGCTCCTGCCACCCACATGGGAAACCCAGATGGAGTTTCAGGCTACTGGTTTTGGCCTAGAGCAGCCCTGGCCATTGAGGCCATTTTGGGAGTGGGCCAGTGAATGGAAGATCTCTTTCTCTTTATCTACCCCACTGTTTGTCACTCTTTCAATAAAATACATTACAAAATGAATTTGTCAGAGAAGGTACCCTCCTAGGTTATTTTCTGCTCTGGCATTCATTGCTAGCATTAATCACTACTACATTATAGTTCAAGTCCCACAGGGGAAAACTGAGAATCTTTTTCACATATGTATTGGAATTAATCTCCTGCTTAGTCTTTAGCTACTGTGTTAAGAACCTCCGGTATTAAAATCAAAGCCTATCATTGAACTAACTGGATTCATGCTCCAATTATGCATATAAATGCTCGGAAGATGACAAGTTTTTCATCTGTAAAATGAGGAAGCTGCCTTTAGAATGCCAAGAATTCATTTCCTAGCATGCGTTCTGTTGAACATTAGTCCTGTAAGATGGGCCTTAATAAAAAGACTTGGGGCCAGCACTGTGGTATAGTGGGTAAATCCACCACCTGCAATGCTGGCATCCCATAAGGGTGCCAGTTCAAGTCCCAGCTGCTCCACTTCCATAGCTCTCTGTTATGGCCTGGGAAGGCAGTTGAAGATGGCCCAAGACCTTGGGCCCCTTCACCCATGTGGGAGACCCTGAAGAGTCTCCTGGCTCCTGATTGGCACAGCTCCAACTGTTGCAGCCACTTGGGGAGTGAACCAGCAGATGGAAGAACTCTCTCTCTCTCCACTTTCTCTTTATTTAAAAGGCAGTTACATAAAGGCAGAGGCAAAAAGAGAGAGAGAAACTTTTTTAAAAAAAGAAATAGAGCAATTAAAATAATAAAGTCTCTGGGTTAGATATGTTTGAGAAATGAGGAACAATTTATTCCTACCCTTAGTGATTTATAATACACATTAGTGTTTACAGTTGTGCACACTCACTTTGTAAAGAACTGTGCGTAATATGGTTTCACACTGCTTGCCAAGAAAATGACCATATTTGATTGACAGGGGAAGTATATTCCCAAGTTCAAGGAATACATGTAGGGAATAGTGCTTGCTGTCTATGACTTGCTGGAAGGCTTGGGTAATCCCATGATTAGTGATCTCAACATGGTGACTCCCACCCTCTCTACTCTGTTATCAGTGATGTACTCTTGCTACTGAAGTCTACATTGTCCCATGACTGCCCAATCTCTGAATATAAAGTTTAGGAACTGCTCTGGCTGATTGTAAGCAGATTTTGGAATATCATAAATCACCTGTAAAAGAGAATGGAAAAAAATGATTTAAACTGCATGAAGAATTCACTTAGTGATGGAAAGCAGAAGAGGAAGAGAACTTCCATGGTTCGCCACAGAAGGCAAGTGGGACCACAAGAAAGGCAACATTAGCTATTTCTTCTGTTACTCATGATCTGAGTAATGGATTAAAGTGCAATGAACCCCTAAAGACAAATGCCATATGTAAGACGGTGACAGTGTCATGTGGTCAGGGTATTTGCCGTTCCTTCTGTAGATGAGGAAATTACTTGCAGATGGGAAAACATACTTACCCCAGTGCATACCAAGTGACTGGTTCCTTTCTCCTTTCTAGTTTATGGAGCATGAACACGATTCATGATATTCAAAGGGTAAAGGAATGGCTGCATACCTTGAGGTTGCTTCAACTCGGTGGGATTATGCAATCATTTACTAAATTTGAAAAAGTGGTGAGAGCTATAAGAATCATTTATGACTTGTTTCGAGCTAATTGCTTCCGCCTTTCGTTGCCTTTGTTTGCTTATGAAAATATGGTCAGTGTTTGCAACTTAAGCTGGAACACTAAGTCGGTGGCTCAAATACTTTTGAATTTTGTTGCTTTCACATTTTATTATCTGGAAAGACTGGCACATACTGGTGTTTGGGTAGCCACAGCTCCAGTCTCCTGGAGGCCTTCTCAGTCTTATTTGCAGATGCTCTTCAGTTCTCCTGAGTGCTTTCTGAGAATATGAGCTTCAAGATTATATATATATTCCAGAGACAGAAGTCACTTGCATTCACCAGTGTCATGCCCCAAACATAGTCACAGATACCTAGTTCTCTGATGGGGGATATTACCTCACTTCAAGACCCTCACTTCTTTCCCTTGTCTTCTAGCTCACCTTGGAGGATGACCTGGCTGACCCCTTTCAGTTCTGCTCCAAATATCCAGCCATTCCTTTCCTCTGAAAATTCCCTGTTTTCTTTATTCTTCTTTGGTATCCATTCTGGCAATCTTATGTGTGGCCAAAAGGAATGGATTACCTATAGAGATCAGAGAAAAATTTCCAGCCAAGTTCCCTGCTCAACTGTGGCAAAGAGATATTCTTTTTAGTTGAACCCAGCAAATATTTGTCCTAGATGTTATTGACATTCTAAGGTGATCGTTACCACATATCCAACTCTTCACTCTTCAAACTGGTTGGCAGTTTAGAATAATTCTGTTCTTCTAAACAAGCTATGTGCTTGTATATTCTTACCTTCCCATAAAATAGAGGGCTATATACCACACTATAATTGTGGTTAACTTGTGGAGTGGGAGTTGAGAGGGCTTGAATTGGGCTTTCACTTTCTACTTCATACACAACAGATCTTCCATCTGCTGGTTTACAACAGCTAGGACTGGGTCATGCCGAAGCCAGTAATCTAGAGCTCAGTCTGGGTCTCCCATATGGGTGGTAGGGATCCAAGTATTTGAGGCATCACTAGCTGTCTCCCAGGGTCTGTTTTAGCAAAAAGAAGAATCAGTAGTGGAGCAGAGAGTGGAACCTAAGGATTCCAACAGGGAGTGTGTGTGTCCCACATGGTATCTTAACACCTATGCCAAATTTCCACACTTAAAACATCTTTTCAGTTATGAAATAATGATAGTATAAGATGATTTTTAAAAAGTTTTTACTTGGGAAAATGAAAAATTGGAAAGTCAATATTAGCCCCCGAATTTTAGATACCTAGGGATTTATTACAATGCTAGTCTTGGAACTCCCAGTGTTACCCACTGCCCCACTTTATTGATAAAAAGACACACTCAATGAAATTGTGAAGTGCTCATAGCCATTGCTTTAGTTACGTTCTCTTCAGTGTACCACACTTTCTCATGACTTGTTAAATTTTATATGCTCAGTACACATTTATTAATGTATTAGAGGTAAATACGAATAAATAGATTGAGCCTCCCAGAATTATAGTGTAATATAATGACTAACAGCCATTAGTTTACATACTATATGGTAAATAAAAATATTTTTGTCAATAAATGAAACATACTACCTGAATACATACCACCATTTTTCTATATATAGTTGATTACTATTATTTATAGCAGTCACTTTGTATAGTCTATAATATTGATATCTTGCCTTCCACTTGAATTGTGAAAGGAATTTAAAGGTTTCAAAAAGTTTGGCAGAATGAGTATGTCTGTTCTTTCTAAAATGTTTAAGCAATATTTAAATATTCAGTGAAATAATTGAGTCAGTTTTTTCATACTCAGAGCCCTCTGATCCCACTCTGAGCCATAGTTAATAATTTTGTGTAAATTATTCCAAGGCATTTTCCTTAGAGGATTTGCATAGATTTGGGGCAAATTCTCTTTGTTATGTAGCCTCTTTTCCATAATTATGTATTTATTTCATGCAGAGTGAACTCACTTTATCCCAATTAAAGTGAACTTGTAATTTCTTAAAATGAGATCATCAACCAATCTTTAAGAGGCAGCCCTTGAGAGTTTCATCTAAATATAGGCTCTTTTTCTCAAAAATAAGTTGTGTTAAAAAGATTTTCATTTTATAAGCTGATTGTTTGGAACTTGGAATGCATTTTCCCATAAAATGAGCTACAAGTAGGCTTTCAATGGTGCCTACAGCATCACAAGAAAAAGGTCAACAATGGAAAAGGAGTATTTAAAGACTATTTATCATGTGTGAAAAGCCCTGTTAAGAAGTTTCCATTATTTCATTTACCTTCCACAACACTTTTGTTAGAGTGGTTAATATTCCAAATACTGAGCAACTAATGTTTAAAATGACCAAGTAACTTGCCTGGTGTCACACAGGTTGTAAATGTCAGGGCTAAGACTCAGGGCCAGGTATGCCTGAGCTCTAACAGTACACACCTGCCAAGCCCCTTTAAGGCTGTTTAATGGGGGAAAGGTGCGCACAGAGACACATATTCAGCCTCAGGAGGTGGTGTGTGGTTCACCTCCTCCTTTCAGGTAACCAGAGAGGAAAAGATTAGGAGCTGGAGGGCTGAGGTCTCTGGTTCCACCATCCCTCATTCATAGCTCATTCATACCTCACTCAATGGCTATGTCAGACGGAGGATTGACAGATTGCCTGTTGCTGCATAGGTGTTTCATTTGGCTCCCAATGCCAGACACTAAAAATAGGTTGATGGAAATTCTTGTTTTCCCTTTAGATCCACGGTCCAGGCTTCCTCATCCTCCTCTGTGCTTTGTGAGTTAGACTTCCTTGGGCTCCATCAGTTGGCTGCCTCCCTTTTCCTTTGGCTTTTGATGGGGTTTGTCTAATGGGAGACATCAGCAGGAGATTGGAGGGTGCATGGGAAGAAATGTCAGAGCACTCAGTTTTTCCATCAGAGCTAATTTTCAGTGGCTGGATTCCTATGCCCAACGCCACAGCTCCCGGCGAGTGGCCTTTCTTTACATCTTTACCCCTTCCAAAGTTCCAGCAGATACATCCGAGCCTTTGGCAGGCAACAGTGTTCTACTCTTCCTGGCCTACATTTTTTGTTTACTACAACCTTGCCCACGCTCTTGTAAATATTCTCGAGTAAGCTCTCTTTAATTATCCCTTTTGAGTTTGGCCTCTGCATGGTGCTGGGAACCTGACTTGTCTAGTAAATGAAACCTGGTTTTGTTTCAGAAACCAGATTCTGGAAATGGGATTCTGTGATTGCATTGCTTATTTGATGAAGGCACAGATAATCTTGCCAGAGTGAAATGGATAGCATGGTATGTGGTGGAACGACAATTACTCAAATTATCAACAGCTGTTGCATGGGATAAGTGCAGGCGTGAAGTGAGATCATGTGACAGTGGCCATGGCTGTTTTGTCAGGTGCTTTCGATTACATAGTTCCTTCCACGGGATGGCTACTGATGAAATCCTAGAGAGCATCAACAGAGAAGAACAAATTGTCATCCTCAAATGCCCAACTTAAGACAAGAATGGAAAGTCAAGAAGTTGCTTTGAAAACATTTAAAGCATGTTTTTTTACTTTCTGTCCTTGCAGGCCACATACAAGCATATTTCACAAAAAATCATGGACAATATGTATTTTTAAAAATTCCACATGAATTAAAAATTTTTATAACATAAATTTCTTTAATTCACTTTTCTCCACTAACATTTGGAAGCATCCTTGTATATATAAGCTACGGTAGTTTTTCTAAAGACTATGCTCTCTAAAGCTATAGGACAAATATGATTTCAGATCAACTGAGACAAAACACATTTACTGTGTCCACCCAGCTTCCCCCTATTAGAGATATTTCTGATAGTTTATAACCTGATAAAATGGGATACACATCTGCAGAGGATTCAAATACACATGGGATTGATTCTCAACCCTGACACCACCCGGGCAGATCAATCACTGAGACACAAGTTGGCTGCATCCATAAATGTGCAATGATACTTGGCTTCATTTGACAAGGTGAAGGCCTAAGTGGAAAAACAATAGGTCCCTAAGACATTGGAAAGGGGTGTTTAGGTAGACATATATAAACCCGAGAATTGTGAGCCTCCAGATGACCCAGATCCTTAATTTCTTCCCACACAACTGTGGCAATCAGACTTCCCCTGCCTATTTCTGGTGAGTCCCAGTAGGAGAATCATAGCGCAGGTCTGTGGTGTTTTGGGTTATAACCATGGCCCTTTCTTTTGACAACTATTCTCCCTTTAAATAACTCTGCATGCTCCTGGGCTCCAGAAAAAACAAAATGCCTGGCCATATTGGTTTTCTGTGACTGCAAAACAAATGATCATAGGCGGTATCTTAGAACAGCAAAAATTTCCCCTCTCAACATTCTAGTTGCGAGAGAGCTGAAGGGAAACATTGGCAGAGTCATGTTCCCTCTGTAGAAGAGAATTCTTCCTTGCCACTTCCAGCTTCTGGGCCATCCCCACCTCAACTCTTCCTCCTGAATTTTGTTATAGGCAGAACACTGATGTTAACCTGCACTTGTGTGGCATGGAAGTGAATTAACAGTGTCTCATGATGGTCCTTCAGCTGATTAGAACTGTGTTTCATATATGGGAAACACGTGTTTCAACCAGAAAAATTAAGTTCTGAGGGGCAGAAACCATGATTGTGCCAGATACATATTCTCTGCCCCTCTAGCCACTGAGAGCTGATCACTGAGAATTGTGTTTACCAGACTCCCATGCCCAGCAACTTTTAGTAGCAATGGCAATGGGAGATCAGACTCCTGGAAGCAAGTCTGGATTCCCTGGATTCCTCCTTCCTGGGCCACAGTCAGGCACACAACTACTGTTGAGCCACCTATTCCAGAGCTGTAGTTCTTCCAGGTTGCAGGAGCCACTCTCTCCCCTTGTGCCTCGAAGTTCAAGGCTCCCACCACCAACCTGGTGGCTTTTTTTAAAAACTCTTTTCTCTTTAAAAATAGTTCACAAGAAGCTATTATAAATTTTCTGAACAAATAGAAGAGAGGAGCTCGAAGGTTCTCAAGAACAGGAAGATACTAATTACCCCGTTTGGTAAGTACACATTGTATGCATGTTGTGACATGTCACAGTGTACGCCATAAGTAGGTACAATTATTGGTAATCAAATTTTAAAAACGTTTAAAGAAATGAAAATGCGAAGAACCTGATTTGTTCTTCACACTTGGAACACATGTGTTGAATTATCACATTGTACCCCAGAAATATGTACAATAGAAAAGGAATTCAGCAGTGAAGTCTTCTGGTCCCTGGCTTTTATTTGTTGGGAGATTACTGATTCCAAGTCATCCTTTGTTACTGGTCTGTTAGGTTTTCTATGCTTTTGGGATTTAGTTTTGGTAAATTTTATGTTCCCAGAAGTCTGTCAATTATTAACTCAACTTTAGCATAGTGCTCACAGTACCACAGAGAAGAGAGCAAATGTGTCTCCTGCCTTCAAGGACTTACTGAATGAGGTTATCAACTCCATGATGACAGCATCTGTTTTGCTCAGTTCTGTATTTTCAGATCTTACAACAGAGTTTGGTACACAGTAATTGTTAACTAAATATTAGCTGAATGTATGAAATAAGCAAGCTTATAGCCTGCTAGTGGACTAGTGTCTTTCCAAGCACTAGAGACTATGGTAAATTGGTCTTGCTCACTACAATGCAAACAGAACAGTGTATTTACTAGATTTGTGGGGCATGAGCGTGGCCATGGCGCGGCTAGGCAGCTGCCCGCATGTGCAGCTGCCCCCAGACGCCCCCCCCCCCCGAAGCTGCGCGGAGCCAAGCCCACGAATTAACCCGAGCCAGTGGCCCAGAGCCAGTCTGTGGGTGTCCCCGGGGTAGCAGCGTAGGGAGGGGCCCGAAGTGCGGGCATGTGGCCCCGGCTACTGCCATGGCAGACAGTGGCCCGGGGGCGGGGGGGTGAGGGGGACGCGGCAGTAGCAGCTCTGGCCCCCGGACTGGGTATTGGTGGCCCAGGGCCCCGTGCCTACTTCCAGAGCCCAGGCAGTGCGGACGATGGGGGGGCCCCGTGTGGTGCCAAGGAGGGGTCACCGTGGGGCGCGCCTGGCTCCAGGAGGCGCAGGGCCGGCAGCAATGCCTGCAGGAGGACTTCATCTACAACCTGCAGGCACTAGAGGAGCGGGACTGTGGGCTGGAATGTGTGCACAGCTAGGACCGGCCATGAGCAAACTGCTGTCGCGCAAGGAGGGGGAGTGGATCCTAGAACAGCTCACGCGGCCGCTACTACCCTCCGGCAAGAGGACAATTGGGAACCAGATGAAGAGGGACCAGGCTGCTGCTGCTGATGCCAGCGGCCTCTTCTCCAGCAGGCCCTGGGAGAGGGGCAAAGAAGATGGCACCCAGAGGAAGTAAGATGGGCGGAACTCGAAGTTGTTTACCACCCAAGCTGATTGGCTGCGCAGCATCGGGGGAAGTGATAACTGATGATGAGTGTATAGACATAAGACTAGTCCTATAAAAATCGCCCCGTAAGATGACCTTTTTAAGTGATTGGGGCAGGGCATAAGGACCAACCAATGACTCTGCAGTTTTCTGCTTTAAAAGGTTTTGCTATGCGCACAATCAACGAGTTCCTGCTTGACTTGACTCCCTGCTGTGTCTGATTGTCTCCGGGATCCGACGTTTCCCCGAGCCCAGTCCATCCTTGTTCGGGTGGACTAAGACCCCACAAAGATCGGCAAAACTATTAAAACGTAGGTAAATTACAGTTTTGTATTGTTAGCTCAATGCACTTTAATCTCTAAGTGTGAATGTGTCTTTGCCACACTGGTCTATCTTCCCCAAACCAAGTAGCACTGAGAAATTTGTGGGAATTCAGTCACATTTTGCTAGGCTCCTCTTTGTTTCAGATCTTTGACTTGGAACTATCAGAACACCAGTCCAACTGTTGCTACACCAGAATCTGCCTTTGACCTCTTAATGGAATGTCCCATGTCTCGTTCTCCTTTGGTTTAAATACTTCTGTTGGGTCAAGTTCTATTATTATTACTGGAACATTTAGCCTCCCACATCTCAATTGCTTCTCAACTCACTTCAGCCACTAAGCTTACCTCTGGATTCACTTCATCATTTGTTCTGGACCATGTCTTCCTTTTATAAACCCACCTCTCTTTCTCTACTTCCTAAGCTATTGGCCTGATGTTTGTGAATCAGCCTTGGCCCACCATGCTGCTACCATAAGTCTCCTGGGATTCCTGTGGATGGACAGAGAGGTGTATGTCAACAAAGCATTAGTAAAATTGAAATTAGAAGAAACCTAAAACAACAGAGTAGGGGATGGAGAGAGAAGTCATTTATTCCAGATATAGCTCATTCCTGGTAGGTCTCTGCTATGGCATTTCCTCTTCATAACTTTTTTCCCTGTAAGCTCAAGGTCAAATTTATAGAAGTGCATGCTGTCACTCAGTTGCTGTCTCATTGTTTGGTGGGTGGTGTGTGGTCAGGGTTTTTCAGTTCTTTTGTAGTTTTGTATGAAAAATCTGTGACATGAGGTGGAAAGACCTATGGGGGTGGGGCGGAATCTTGCTCACAGTAGAGCTGAAATCAAAGGAATGCTTCAGGCTGTGAATAATGGCTTCCTGTTCCCTGGCTCCATGCTGTGAGCACTCAGGCCTTGGAAAAGGTAATCTGGAAAAAGTGAGTGTGGGAGGATGGGGATTTTCATACTGCAGCAGAGGATATCCATAGTTTTTCAGGTTTAATTGTATGTGGGTGGTATACGATTAAAAGTGTTCATAAACTGTCTATCCCAATATTGAATTCAGCTTCCTCCATATGTGGCAGTTTGAGCTGAGCTGAAGCCAGTAAAATGGGCCAAAATATACTAGGACTATAGCCAAACTGATGACAGAGGTTTGAAAACTCAGAGAGACCTGTGAACCCAGATATTGGAGTAGAGAATTTCTTGTCTTGAGCCTTTAACACAGATGCTATTTTTCTCTTTTGAGATAGAATATGAAATGAAAAGCTACTGATAGAAAAATGGACTTTCTTCTCTAGGTTAAAAATTAGCATTTGGTAACTTAGAACACTATTCAGAAATTTTAGGTAAAACTTGTCATGTATTTCCATATAATGTTCAAATTCTGTTATAGGATACATAGTCTTATTTCCTTTTTTTGTTGCTTAAGAATGCAAACGTGGTTAGAAACAGCATTATTCATTTCCAGTAGATTAAAAAGATGATCTCTAAATTCTATGAAATAGCAATGAGAAAACAAAAAACGTGTTGAGACCTTGAAAAGAAAGTAGTAAGGGATTGTTCAAATAATTCCCACTATTTCTACTTGTTTCTTTTTAGAGGTGGCTACTTTGATTGATTATTGTTCAGTAGAGAAATTATGTTCATATATGTTTTGCTTATAAATGAGAAGCATATTTCAGGTTGGAAAGGGTGAAGAGAATTAAAGCATACTTGCATTTGAGGATTAGGTAAATAACCTTTAAATAGCTTGGTTATAGCTCAGATTTTTCTCTTCATGCCTGGCATAATATTTATCTAGTGATATTCTCTTAATGCAAACTGGATTGAGTGATGCCGTCTACAGGGACCCTTGGAAGAACATGACCAAAAATTACTGGAGGTGCCGTTTGATCCTGGGAACGATTCCTTTTTTTTTTTTTTAATTTTTTTTTTGACAGGCAGAGTGGACAGTGAGAGAGAAAGAGAAAGGTCCTCCTTTGCCGTTGGTTCATCCTCCAATGGCTGCCACGGCTGGCGCACCGCGCTGATCCGATGGCAGGAGCCAGGTACTTATCCTGATCTCCCATGGGGTGCAGGGCCCGAGGACTTGGGCCATCCTCCACTGCACTCCCTGGCTGCAGCAGAGAGCTGGCCTGGAAGAGGGGCAACCGGGACAGCACCCGGTGCCCCGACCAGGACTAGAACCTGGTGTGCAGGTGCTGCAAGGCGGAGGATTAGCCTAGTGAGCCATGGTGCTGGTGGGAATGATTCTTGAATGAAACATTCTTAACCTTCTGGAAAATGATCAACTTGGGTAGGTTATTAAGTCACATTGAGGTGAAAGATTGACCCTGCTTGGATTCAGTTCAAGGACTCATATGATTCTGCTATGATGAATTTTCTGCTTATAAAGTTATTTTGTGCCCTTTAAAACATTCCTCCACTAGATATTTGTCCTTTGTCAAGGGGCCCAGATCCATCAAGTGCCTCATGCCATGCCATCCCTGGATAGAGATAAAAGGGCATGAGAAGGCCCATGCTAGAGAAGGAAAAGGGCACAATGCACCCTTGCATCACTAATTCACTCCCCAGATAGCTGTACTAATCCGTTCATGATGGTTCTCATCTCTTAAAGACTCCACCTCTCAACATTGTATAGGGCATCAAGTTTCTGAGGATGAAATAAAGGTCTTCCAAAGTAAACAGAAATTGAAAGAATTTGTCACCACTTGTCCAGCCTTAAATGATACTTAAGGATGTGCTGCACACACACACACACACACGAAACAGAGAGAGATAGCATTACCAAGGAATGTGAAGGCAAAAAATCTGTTACTAAAAGTACAAATGAAATCCAAACAATAGGAATATTTATGGAAAAGTGGCAGGGTTCAGTTACTACTTATCAATAAAGTTGAATATAAGTGTCCCAAATTCTCTAATTAAAAGATACAGGCTGGCTGAATGGATTAAAAAACAAGAGCCATCTATTTGCTGCCTACAAGAAATACCATAACCAACAAAGATACACCCAGACTGAAAGTGAAAGAATAGAAAAAGATATTCCATGCTAATGGAAAGCAAAAGTGAGCAGGAATAGCTATCCTAATGTTAGACAAAATAGACTTTAATACAAAACTGTTAAGAGAGACAAGGGCTTTATGAAATGATTAAGGGATCAACTCAAAAGGAAGATGTGACCATAGTAAATGTAAATCCACCCAATGCCAGGGTGCTTGGCTATTTAACACAAATGTTAATGAATCAAAACAGAGGTATAGACTCCAATACAATAGTAATGGGGACTTCAACAATCCACTTTCATTAATGGACAGATCAACTAGACAGAAAATCATAAACAACAGAGCTTATCTATACTACGGACCCAAAGGACTTAATTGATACCTAAAGAATATTTCATCCCACAGGTGTAAAATTCACATTCTTTTCATCAGTATATGGAACTCTCTTGGAAACACCATATTCTAGGCCATAAAACAAGTCTCAACAAATTAAAAAAAAATTGAAAGCATACCATGTATATCTTGACTACCATGAAATGAAGCTTGAAATTAACAACTTAATGGGGCCGGTGCTGTGGCTCACTTGGTTAATCCTCTGCCTGCGGACTGGCATCCCATATGGGTGCCAGGTTCTAGTCCCAGTTGCTCCTCTTCCAGCCCAGCTCTCTGCTGTGGCCTGGGAGGGCAGTGGAGGATGGCCCAGGTACTTGGGCCCCTACACCTGCATGGGAGACCAGGAGGAAGCACCTGGCTCCTGGCTTCTGATCAGCACAACACCAGCCATGGCGGCCATTTGGGGAATGAACCAACGGAAGGAAGACCTGTCTCTCTGTCTCTCTCTCTGTCTATAACTCTACCTGTCAAATAAATAAAAAAGAGAATATACAAACACATGCTCCTGAACAACATGCTCCTGAATAAGCAGTGGGTCATAGAAAAAAAATCAAAAGGAAAAAAAAATACTACAAATGAATGAAGATGACATCACAATGTATCAATATTTATGAGATTCAGCAAAAGCAGTGTTAAGAGGAAAGTTCATAGTGATTAGTTCTTATATAAAAAACTGGAAAGGCATCAAATAAATGTTCTAACAATGTATCTCAAGGATCTATAAAAACAAGAATCCAAACCCAAAATTAGTAGGAGGAAAGAAATGAGAATGAAATTGCAACAAAAATGATATAAAAAAAATCAATGAAATGAAGAGTTGTTTGGTGAAAAAATAAAATTGATGGAATGCTGGCCCAACTAACAACAACAACAAAAAAAGCTGGCAGGTGGGAGAAGACCCAAATTAACAAAATCATAGATGAAAAAGGAGATGTTACAATGGATACCAGAGAAATAATAATAATCAGGAATTACCACTAACAAATGTATGCAAACAAATTGGAAAATCTAGAAGAAATTGATTATGTGTCCAAGAATCAATCTATAAAATTGAATCATTAAGACAAAAAACCTAAATAGACCCATAACCCAGAGATTGAATCAATAAAAAAAGATCCTCCCCAAAAAGAAAATCCCAGGGCCAAATGGCTTCACTGCTGAATTCTAATAAGCCTTTAAAGAAGGACCAATTCCAATCCTCCTCAAACTTTTCAAAACAATTCCAAGGAGGGAATCTTCAGAAACTACTGAGGTCAGCATCACCTTAATTCCAAAATCAGAAAACATAGATAAAATGAAAGAGAACTAGATATCAATATCTCTGTGAACATAGATGCAAAAATCCTAAGGAAAATACTAGCTAATTAAATCTAACAACAAATCAGGAAAATCATTCACCTGGACCAACTGGGATTTATCCCTGGGATACAGAGATGGATGGTTCAAGACACACACATCAATAAATGCAATACACTATACAACCTGATTATCTCAATAGGTGCAGAGAAAGTGTTTGATAAAATGCAACATGCTTTCGTGATAAAAATCTTAAGCGAATTTGGTATGGAACTATCATACCTCAACATAATAAAGGCAATTTATGACAAACCCACAGCCAGTATCATATTGAATGGGGAATAGCTGGAAGAATTTCCACTAATTCCTGGAACCAATTGAGGATGCCTGCTCTCACCACTACTATTCAATATAGTTGTGGAAGTTTTAGCTAACGCTATTAAATAAGAAAAGGAAATAAAAGGGATTTAAGTAAGAAAGAAGGAAGTCAAATTATCTGTTTGTATGTGATATGATCCTATATATAGGGGAACTAAAATACTCCACTAAGACTATTAGAACTCATGAAAAACTTGGCAAATTTGCAGTATATGAAATCAACCACACAAAAATCAATAGCCTTTGTGTACATGGACAATGTCATAGCTAAGGAAGAACTTGTAAGATCAATCTCATTCACAATACATAAAATCCCATTCAGAATACAAAAAATTAAAAAGCTTGGGATAAATTTAACCAAGGATGTGAAAGATCTCTAATGAAAATTACAAATCATTAAAAAAAGAAGACTCAACAAATGGAAAAATCTTCTAATAATTGTGAGAATATCATCAAAATGTCCATACTATCCAAAGCAATTTACAGATTCAATGTGATCCCAATCAAAATACTAATGATGTTCTCAGATCTGGAAAAAGTGACCCTAAAATTTATATGGATTCACAAAAGACCTGAATAGCTAAAGCATTCCTAAGCAATAAAAATAAATTGGAGGCTTCATAATATCTGATTTTAAGACACATTATAGGATAGTTATAATCAAAACATCTTTGTACTGGCACAAGAATAGACTTATCAACCAATGAAACAGACTATAATCTCCAGAAATTAATCCACGTATCTACAACCAACTAATCTTTGACAAATAAGCTAAAATAATTTCCTGAGAAAGGATAGTCTCTTCAACAAAGTGTTGGGGAAATTGGATCTCAGCATGCAGAATGAAACTAGATCCCTGCTTTATACCCTATATAAAAATTAACTAACAATGGACCAGAGTTCTAAATCTAAGAAATGAAACCATCACGTTACTAGAGGAGAACATTAGTAAATGCTTCAAGACATTGGCATAGGCAAAGACTTCTTGGACAAGACCCCAGATGCACAGGCAATAAAGGCAAAAATAGGCTGATGCCGCAGCTCACTTGGCTAATTCTCCACCTGTGGCGACAGCATCCCAGGTTCTAGTCCCGGTTGCGGCGCTGGGTTCTGTCCCGGTTGTTTCTCTTCCAGTCCAGCTCTCTGCTGTGGCCCGGGAGGGCAGTGGAGGATGGCCCAAGTGCTTGGACCCTGTACCCACATGGGAGAGCAGGAGGAAACATCTGGCTCCTGGCTTCGGATTGGCACAGCACCCACTATAGCAGCCATTTTGGGGGGTGAACCAACAGAAGGAAGACCTTTCTCTCTCACTAACTCTGCCTGTGGGAAAAAAAGGCAAAAATAGACAAATGGGATTATATCAAGGTAAGAAGTTTCTGCACAGCAAAGGAAATATTGAACAAAGAGGCAACTGATAGAATGTGAAAAAATATTTGCAAATTATACATCTGATAAGTGATTACTATTCAGGATATATAAGGAGCTCAAAATCAAAAAAGGAAACAATCTAGTTAAGGAATGGGCTAAGGATGTGAACAGTTTTCAAAGGATGAAATACAAATGGCTAAAGGACACATGAAATGATATTCAAGGTCATTAGCTCTCAGGGAAATGAAAATCAAAACTGCAATGAGGTTTCATGTCACTCCAGTTAGAATGGCCATCATCTAAAAATCAAAAACAAATGATGGTGAGAATGTAGGGGAAAAGCTACCCTTATATACTGTTGGTGGGAATGTAAGCTACTACAACCATTGTGGAAGACAGTGTGGAGATTCTTCAGTAATCTGAAAATAAATCTACCATGTGACCCAACCATCCCATTTCTGGCAATATACCCAAAGGAAATGAAATTAGCAGAGGAAAGAGTTATCTGTACCCTCATGTTTGCCGCATCTCAACTCACAGTAGATTAGATAGGGAATCAACCTAGATGTCCATCAACTGATGACTAGACAGAAATTGTACTATATATTCACTATGGAATACCACCCAGCCATAAAAAGATTTAAATCCTGTCTTTCACAACAAAATGATGCAACTGGAAATCATTATGCTTAGTAAAATAAGCTAGTCCCTAAAAGACAAATATGTTTCCCCCAATTTGTGGGGGAAATATACAGAATACAAAAAATGTAATATAGGATTGAAATTGACATGGAGATTTGATTTTTAGTATATAGTCCTTGTCTATACCCTTAAAGAACAGTGGTTTTCCTACTACTTGTTGAATTCTTTATAATCACAAGCTTAACCCTCTACCAAATAAAGAAAATTGAAAGCCTGTTACTATAAAAATAAAATAAAAACGGAGGTGAAAAGTTGGGAATGATTGAGGGTAGGATGGGAAATATCATTATGCTCTTAAAACTGTATATATGAGATACATGAAATTTATTCCCTTCATACAAATAAAAAATGAGGATGATGGTTTCCAACTCAAACTTTGGGGGATACATTGAAACAATAGCAACATTCAAGGAAATTATCAAAGTTTTTGTTACTGTTGTTTCTAATGGGCAAAAAGGGAGACAAGTATGTTATTCAAGAGAACTGAAAATAACCCTCTTCTTTTAGGGAGTAAAGGTTATAACTTTGTAACTGAAAGGGTCCTTCTTGCTCCTTCTAGAACAATGGGGTACAAGACAAGGCACTGCCAAGCATGGTGGCAGCAATAATGAAGGCCACAGGTAGGGAAGCTGAGACTTGCATTCAGAACACACAGAGGGATCCTAAGGAGAATATCTGAATCACTGTCATAGGCTGGGAGAAAATGGGAGAAACCAAAGGATTCAGACACCCTGTGAGCTGCCTCTACAACATGGGTACTTGGCAAATATTTCTTGAAAATAAATGCGGGGCTGGTGCTGTGGTGTAGTGGGTAAAGCCGCAGCCTGCAGCACCGGCATCCCATATGGCTGCTGGTTCAAGACCTGGCAGCTCCTCTTCTGATATAGCTCTCTGCTGTGGCCTGGGAAAATAGTAGAAGATTCCCTGTGTCTTTGGACTCCTGCACCCACATGGGAGACCAGGAAGAAGCTCCAGGCTTCGGATTGGCGCAGCTCCAGCTGTTGCGACCATCTAGGGAGTAAACCAACAGAAGGAAGACCTTTCTCTGTTTCTCTGCCTCTCCTTCTCTCTGTGTAACTCTGACTTTCAAGTAAATAAATAAATCTTGAAAAAAAGAGAAAAATGTGTGGGAAGGCGCAGCATCAAAGTATCTACAGGTCTTATTATATGGTTTTTGGGAAAGTAGGGTTTTTTTTTTTTCAATAAAGAAGAGGCTATCAAAGATGACTCAGTCAAATTCTGTGTCTTAGGTTGGGTATTAATTGTACCAGTAAGAAAGTTAGTTTTAGGGGAAACAGACTTTAGGCATCAAGATTGTGTGCTATGCTTTGTGGACTGCAGGCCTGGGGAAGAGGGACAGGAGCCAGCTCAGCTGTGGTGCCAGGCTGCTCACTGCTCTGCAGGAGTCCTGTGGCCTGAAAGAGGACTTTCAGCAAACCGTCACTCCATCAACAGGCAGAGCTGAGTGGGCTGGCTGGGCTGGCCTGTCCAGGCCCAAAAGACTTGGCCTCACAGCATTTTGAAGAAAAGAAAATTTAAATTCCAAGGCATGAAACATTTTTGCAATTTCTTTGCAGAATAGACTGTTTTAGGGCAGTGGTTCTGAAATGTTAGAAGGAAGCAAATCCTTCTGAATGCTTCATTTTGACATAAATTGTTTTTAGGATAGTGTTACTGAAATACATATGTACAGATTTAGAACTAGGGATAAATTCTGTGCTTAAACGTCTTAGGCACTTCTTGTACAATCAAATTTAGTGTCAAATTAAATTCAGACTCCTTGAATTTGGCATGTCTGTACTTTATTACTATGTGCTATGTGATGACTCAACTTCCCCACTACTTTCTCTGCTTTAACTGCCAACAGACTTTGTACAATTTGTGTGAAGTCAGTTTTCAGTTGGTTTTAATGCATCATTTGCAAATTATAGCCACCTTTCTCATTTTTTCATTCACCTATGGTAAGTAATGTAGCATGTAATTTCAGATCAAATCTCAACTTATTTAATAACTTAAAAAATGAGAGTCTTGTTTCATCAAAATGTCTCCATTACAAATGCAAATGCTAACTTTCTAATAAAATAATTCAGCATGCATAAAACAGGTTATTATTGTCATTTTGACATTAACACCAATCATATATGCTTATCATTAAAGACTAAATCTCACAATTTGGGAGATCTTGTGACAATAATGTGGTTATAAACACAAATTAGCCATGAGTAATAAGCAAATGGTAGATGATTGAGAATAATATCCTAGTAGTAATTTTCAATTTTAAGTTTTCATTCAGGATACATTTAAAATAAAGTACAGAAAAATGTAAAATATTTATATACAATTACAAGATAATATTTGATAATGATTCGCCTCAGATGTCTTTTCAATTATCTTTAAAAATTTAGAGTAAAAGATGGCTTTTGTTGTATAATACTGAATCTCAACACATAATGAGCATATTTCCAAAAGCTCATGGAAAAACAGCAAAGTTTTGGGAGGGGGACATTTGGCTCAGTGGTTATGACAATGTTTGGGACAGCCGCATCCCGTATTAAAGAACCTGCACTGGCGTCCTGGCTCTGCTTCTGATTTCAGCTTCCTGCTAAGGTGTACCCTGGAAGGCAGTAGATGACGGCTCAAGTAGTGGGCCTCTGCCAGCCATGTGGGAGGCCAGACTGAGTCCCAGGCCTTTGTTTTGAGCTGGCTCAACTCTGAGTGAACCAGCACATGGGAACTCTGTCTCTCAAACAATAATAAAAAAAAATTAAGTAAACAAAAGTTAAAAAGTTTTATTTTGATGCAAAGAATTTTTGAAATAAAAGTTTTTTCATGATGCCTGTTTTCCTTGCACTTTGTGAAGAACCTGGTACACAGTTTGTGTAGCCACTGTGAGGAAAAAGCAATTTCATCTCCTCCTCCTCCCTGCTAAATTCCTTCATGCTGCCCTCTTGTAGTAAAATCTCACCTCACTTCCATCTCTGGATCCTTCGGGTCTGTTCTTTGCCCTGACAGCTTTGCTTTTTCTCCAGAATGTCATAAAAGGAATCCTACAATTGCTTTTGGAGATGGACCTCTTTCACACTCCCATTACATGTATATATGCCACACTTGTTGCTCAATGAAGGACATTTCAGTTGTTTTTGGGATTTAGCAATTATGAATAACGCTGCTATAAATATTTGTGTGTAAGTTTTGGGTGGACATAAATTTTAACATTTTTAGCATAACTGCCTAGCATGTGGTAAGCATATGTTTCACTTTGTAAGAAACGCCAAGTTGATTACTAGAATGTCTGTACCATTTAGCATTCCAAATAGTAACACACAGGGAGTTTACGAAGTTCATTGGAAATGCATATTATGAAAAAATGCATGGATCTCGAAAACTTTTTGCAACCAAAGAAAACTTCCTTTCATTTCCATTTTCCTAGGAACTTTTTGAAGTACCCCCACGTAAGTGTTCTAGTTGCTCCTCTTCCTCGTCAATACTTAGTATTCTGGGTTAAAAAATATTTTGGCTATTCTGATAGGTCTAGAAATGCCTCATTGTGGTTTAATTTTCAACTCAGTAATGACAAATAAAGCCAAAATGTCTTTCTCTGATGTTATTTACTATCCATGTATCTTCTTTTGGTGAGTGTCCCTTCAAATCTTTTTCATTCTCTCTCATTTAATATATGCATATTTAAATTGGGTTGTCTTTTTTTTATTGTTGCATTTTGAGAATTCAGTGTATATTCTAGAGACAAGTGTTTTTTATGGGGATATGAACTTTGTAAATATTTTTCCCTATTTGGTGGTGTACTTTTTTCTTTCAAATAAATTGCAATATTGTAAAAATAGTTATTTTCCACTCCTCCACCTGCTCACTCTTCCCCATCACTATAGAGAAGTTAGTGTTTGCTATTTCTGTTGGGTTTTTCATGTTTACAGATATATACATATATTAACTGTGCATTAATTCCTTTATTCATTTATTACTTCAATGAAATAAGTATGTGTTTGAATATCTGCTATTGTTACTATTTTAGTAACAGTATTTAGTAGCAGTTTTATTAGAACTGATGAAAATTTTATCCTTTTATAGAGCTTACATCCTACTGAAGAAAGATACAAACGAATCTATTTATATTATCTGATAATAAGTGATTAGGAGAAAAATAAAGCAGGACAATGAGATAAGGAAGATGGTTTTTATTTTTTGCTCCTGGCCAGAGAAGGCTTCACCAAGAATGTGATATTTGTCTAAAGACCTGAAGGAGATGAGTTAGCAGATTCCTGGAGAAAGGACAGTTCAGTCAGTGGCAACAGCAAGTACACTTCTTGGAGCAACTCTATGTCTCTCCACTCTAATAGCTGACATTTCTTCACTCTAGTCTTTCAGTTCTTAACACATTCTATGCTCTTGCTTCTATAGGCCATTCATTCAACAACCTTTTTTGCCATTTTAACGGTATTAAGTCAAACTCTGAAAAGCACCAAAACTGAAGCCCTGACTCTTGTCTTCTGCATCTTGGTATCTATGTTAAGTAACAAAACCCACACAGAGCAAGTGGTCTGGGGTCTCTCTGGACTGCAGTCCTGTTGACTGGATAAGAATTAGTCTCTTTGGTTCCTATGTAAGTGAATGCTTTTACTTGGAGTCTTGATTTCTAATTTTTTCATCTGGATTGGGAGCAAAGATTAGGAAATTGGGGCTAGAATATCTAACACATACCCTTGCTTTTGGGCAAGGCTCCATCTGAATAAGTTCAGATTAAAGACCTTGCAGTTGTATGTACTACAGGAAGATCTTTTCTACAGTCCCTCACCACAGAAGATCAATTTCAGTGGGTACTTGCTGTAAGAATATACTTTCTAATATTTGATCTTAGTTCTTTTCAGTGTGGACTCCAGTACAGCTTGTCTGGCTTCCAGGAAAAGTGGAGAATGGTTGGCTCATTTTCTCTGTCCAAAGACCCTTCCTAGAAATGTGAACATTTCATCAATCAACTGTGAGTCTGCTGAAGGTTAAATAACAAAGCAGCCACTGGGAATGAGCTCTTCCCTGGGACAAGCTTTCTACTGAAAACTCAAGCTATGGAAGATTAAAAATGCATGAAGAATTTGAAGTGTTCTTTCCATTTAAAAAGTGGACCTGTAACTTGTTTCAGCCATGTCTCAAAAGATTGAGAAATGTTGTTTTCATGGAAAATTACTTATTGCAGAAGACATTTTATAGCTATATTATAATTTGTGGTAGGCAGAGATGCTTCCCAATGGCTGTCGGATTTGAGACTGCAATAATGGAAGCAACTCTGATATTGTGGCCATTCTATAGAGTGTGAGATTCATTTCCAGATTCAATGGACTTCTTCCTAATTCTGCTTCCTGAATTATATTAGTGACTGCTGCAGTCCCTAACTGTATGGTGGTGGGAAGGGAGTGAGAGAGGGAGGGAAAGAATGAGAATGAATGCAGGGGAGGGGAGTGGAGAGGGTTGAAGCCAGATGCATAACTATCTCTTTGTTTGTCTGAGTCCTTGTGTCTTCTTTCTCAATCACATTCAGCAGGCCGCAGACACCCTGAACTCAAAGTGGAGCCTAAACAAAGTATTTCCTGTGTGCAGGACACTACCAAAATAGCCACGGCAAGTCCTGAAAGGGCCACGTAGAGAGGCACATAATGAAAGGCTGATGGTGGCTGTGCTGATGAAAAGGACAGAAAGAAGCAAGCAAGTTCATCCTAGTCGCAATTCAGCTTCAAAGGTTGGTCTCTTTATATATAAAGTAGCCAATAGCTGGCCTGAGATTGGAACTTCTCCCAGACAGTGGCTGCAGCATCCTGCTGGGGTGGGCAGATCACTCAGCCTCTCTAGGCTAAACCTTCCTCACCAATAAAAGGAAATTTGACCAGTGCACCTCTTTAAGCTAACTCTAAGACTCTCATCTGTAAGTGTGGTCTACATAAATGAAATGATAGGAATATAACATACTTTATGAATCTATTGGAGGCAAATTTCAGAGTTGACTTCTGCATTATATTGATTCACATGTTCTTTGAAACCCATATCTGAAACATTCAATTTAGCGATT
This sequence comes from Oryctolagus cuniculus, assembly GCF_051225735.1. Taxonomy (NCBI): domain Eukaryota; kingdom Metazoa; phylum Chordata; class Mammalia; order Lagomorpha; family Leporidae; genus Oryctolagus; species Oryctolagus cuniculus. The sequence goes on from NC_142878.1 coordinate 62,015,729, forward strand.
TCAAGTCTTGCTTAACTTGCATAATAAATTGCATATGTTCTTTGGAGGAGAGTATAGATTGAAGTCATGTATGAGTTAAGACCTTTACCTTCTTTTTTCAATGTCTTTGATAACATTGGTACTTGGTATGAGATAGTACTCTGGTTTGGGCCGTCGGCAGCATGGCCCCAGGTCTGACATGAATCCATCATTGAGTGTTACAGGTCTTATTTTTTTGATTTATTTATTTGAAAGGCAGAGTGACACAGAGAATCAGGGATGAGGAAAGAGAGAGTCTTCTATCTGCTGGTCCATGCCTCAAATGCCCGCTACGGCTGGGCTGAACTCAGAAGTCAAGAACTTCATTTGATTTCCCACATGGTTTGCAGAAACTCAAGTTCTTGAGCTGTTGGCCACTGATTGCCAGTTGCATTAACAGGGAGCTAGATCAGAAGAGAAGCTAGGACTTGATCGAGCTCTCTGATAAAGGATGTAGAAGCTATGCTTCTCAGAACAAATTTCATCTTTTGCTTAACTCCCTGGTCTCTTTTAGACTGGATAGGCTATATCATGCTAAGGAGGCTTAAAATTCTGTGCCACACACCCACCTCCAGCTCTACGTTAATGTTACTGGTTGGAAACTGTCATTTAGAGAGAAGAGAACGTCAATAAGACTAGAGAATGCAGATGAGCAGACTTGCCTGCTCGGGCCCATCAGATGCCACTGGAGATGAAATGGGAGTGAAAGTGTGATAGAAACGCCAACAGCAAAATAGGGATGAGAAGCTATGGGCTCTTTGGTACTTAGATGCATCTTCTCTGCTTTTGCAGTCCAGGGGCTTTGTCTGGGCAGGAGTTTCTTGTCTTTTCCAGTCCTTCCTCTCTGTTGTGAGTCACAATTTGACTTGAGACACTGCAATGATTTTATAAAATCAGTCAGCAAACTCAGAATATGAACATTATACATAAGTAAATTATATGTACATAACAAAGCTAGCCTCCAACATCTTCCAGTTTAACTCCTAAGCTATGCTTCTCAGAACAGATTTCATCTTTTGTTTAACTCCCTGATCTCTTTTAGACTGGATAGGCTATATCATGCTGTTTCCAACTCATAAATATCAGAAGCTTCAAATAGCTAGTTGTATTTCTTGGTCAAAATATATGCCCATCAGGGACTGGCAAAAGGACTGCTCATTGTAGTAACTTGGAATCTACCTCCTGAAAGCTAAACCAAGCAGACATTCATGGTTCCAAAGTCAGGCCAACTCAAAACTATACATTGTTTCCTGGAGATGACACATATTACCTTTACTCATATATCTTTGGTTAAAGCAGGTCACATGGCCAAGCTAATACTAAAGAAGCAAGCACAATCTTCCTGTGTAGTTGAGTAGTAAATGCTGATGAACAGTAGTATTTAACACCCCCTTTCAATGGTTGGGTTCACCTCTCTAATCCACTCCATACTCCTTCTTTGTCTGGAAATTTCCCTAACTCTGCAACTTGATTATTCTTTCAAGATCCTACATCTCTGAACTTGTTTGTTTCTAACATAATTTTGGTTCTCCAGGTTTGCAAAGAGGCTAGAAATACAGCAGAGGAGAGCATTGTAAATGAACATTACTGTATCCTCTGGTGAACTATATCTCATTTGACTTATAATAGAGAATCAGGGAACCTTAGAGACTGTTGCTGATATCATTTGAAATTGGGCAAGGATATTGCACTATTCTTACTGAAAAGGGAACTTTAATTACAAGCAACTTGTTTGGTATGACACCATATTGCTGTTTAGCTGTGCAATCTTGGAACGATACCTGATCTCTAATGTAATATTTTCTCATGAGTATGAAGGGTAACATCATATTTCCAAGAATTTTCTGAATCAAAATTTTATGATTTTATTATTTCTGCTTATAATCTCTTAGAAAGGCCATTGATCCCCAACATGTATTGGAAAGAATTATAGTTTGTACATTTCTGGGTATGGACAATGTTGAAACTCGTAACTGACCACGATTTGTAGTGATCTACTTAGATCTGCACTGTGGAGGCAGGTGTTGTGGTATAGCAAGTTAAACCACTGCTTGCAATGACAGCATCCCATATCAGAGTACTGGTAAGGATCCCTGCTGCTCCATTTCCAATTCAGCTCCCTGCTAATGGACCTGGGAAGGCAGCAGAAGATGGCCCAAGTACTTGGGTCCTTGCAGCCCATGTAGGAGACCAGGATGGTCTTCCTGGCTTCTGGTTTTAGCCTGGTCAAGGTCTGTCTGTTGTGGCCATTTGGGAAGGAACCAGCGGATGGGAGATCTCTTTCTCTCTGTCTCTACCCACTCTATGTGGCTCTCTCAAATAATTTTTTAAAAAAATAACTGCATTGTACACAGGGAAGCATCAGGTCCAGATGCTTGAGTGGAAAAGTCAGGGAAAATAAAAGCAACTGGCCCACACCCATGGGGGGATTAATGAGTTACTGTGCACACAGCTCAGGAAATACACCCACCAGTCTTCTTCCCTGCGTAACACAGGTCAGATAATCTTCTGAACTATGGTTTGAAGTAGACTCCTATGGTTAGGACTGAGAGGCGGTAACCAAAATTATTTGATTATAGCATCTTTGTGGTTACATGGCTTAACTTATGTTTATCCTTTCTTTATTCTTCCTTTGGCATTACAGACATAACAACGCCAGGGACTGTACATGGATTGTTTCTTTTGATTCCTTTCCAAGACCACTGGTTTCCTTCCCAGGACTTCAGTCTTGGTGTACCTCTAAGCAACAAGAGTGGGAATTGGACATCACTTTGGAATCTACTTTTGGATCCTCTAACCTAAGGTGTGAAAAATATTAGAGTGCTTTATAACGCTAATTAATTATCCACTTAACTCAGCAATCACTCATTGAATATTTCCCATGCACCAGGCTGTGTGCTGGGCATAGGCACTCAAGTTCTAAACAGTGATAAGGCACTGCACATCAGCCCCTGTGCTCAAGACCCTCCCAGTCTTGTCAAGATATACATGAGGCAAGACAAGTTTGTATCAGATAGTGATACTGTAGAGAGGAGTCAGTGATGGATTTGAGTTAGCCAAGAAAAGCTACAGAGTGAAGATGTTTTAGTGGGACCTTAAGGTGAGTGGGGTTTGCCAGGTAGACAAATTAAGAAGCTATTCAAGATTCCAGCAAAGGGAAAGCTTGAGCAAAGGAATGGAAGTGAATAGACATAACTGTTTTGGGAACATCTAGTCCTAGATACTGGAAATATCCCTGGTGTATTAGTCAGTAATTGCTGCAGTTGCAGTATTAGCTTGGGTATCCCCCAAAGTCCCAAGTGCCAGAAGCTTGTTTTTCAAAGTCCTGAAATACCAACTATGGTGTTTCGAGGCAGGTCTTTTGGGGAGAGGTTAGATTGGACTAGGGTGTTGCTGTGGAGCCCCCATGATGCAGTCATGGTGATTTTTTAAGGAGAGACATAGAAAGATGTGTGTTCCCTTTTGCCTTCTGATGGTCTGTGCTGCCTCTGGACTCTGCTACCAGGAACACCAGAAGATGCTGAACCATTGGGGTTGCCTGCTCTTAGACTGAACCTCCTAAACCATGAGATGAAATAAATCTCCCCCCTTTGCTACTACAACAAACTAAGACAAGTTACTTACAAACAGCAGATGACGAATCTCTTTAAAATTTCTTTTCAATCTCTTCTACACTTAAAGGTAACCAGGGGCATGTGCAATAAAAGTTTGAGTCAGAAAAGGCAGGCTTGAAAGCCATGTGGAAGTGGCCAGGTCTGACAATGACCAGAATAGAATTGTAATAAGTCTTCAGGGAGCCCTGCTATAGAAACACTTAGTATGTGAACAGCAGTCCAGCCCCACTCCTGTGAGACAGTTGGGAGTTTGAATCCCTGACCTAGTACCAGTTATCTCTGTAATCTAAGGCATGACTTAGCCTCTCTTTGCTTCAGTTTCCTCCTTCATATAATGGGGATAGCATTGGTGAGAGTGGGCATCCCTGTCTGGTACCGATCTCACTGGGAATGCTTCCAACTTTTCCTCATTCAATAGGACTCTGGCCATGAGTTAGTCATGAATTGCCTTGATTGTGTTGAGGAATGTTCCTTCTATACCCAATTTGCTTAGAGTTTTCATCATAAAAGGATGTCGTATTTTATTAGATGCTTTCTCTCCATCTGTTGATTTTTGTTCTTTGGTTTGTTATTATGATGTATACCACATTGATTGATTTATGAATGTTGAACCATCCCTGTATCCCAGGGATAAATCCCACTTGGTCTGGGGGAATAATCAAATCCAACAACACATCAGGAGGATTGACTAGTATTTTGTTGAGAATTCTTGTCTATTTTCATCAGGGAAATTGGTCTATAGTTCTTTCTCTGTTGTATCTTTTTGAGGCTTAGGAAATAAAGTGATGCTGGCTTCATAGAAAGATTTTGGGAGTATTCCCTCCCTTTCAATTGTCTTAAACAGATTGGGAAGAATTAGAGTTAGTTCTTCTTTAAATCTCTGGTAGAATTCAGCAGTGAAGCCATCCGGTCCTGGGATTTTCCTTGTTAGGAGAGTCTTTATTACTGATTCAATTTCTTTTTTCTTCTTCTTTTTTTTTTTTTTTTGACAGGCAGAGTGGACAGTGAGAGAGAGAGACAGAGTGAAAGGACTTCCTTTGCCATTGGTTCACCCTCCAATGGCCGCTGCGGCCAGCACATCGTGCTGATCCAAAGCCAGGAGCCAGGTGCTTCTCCTGGTCTCCCATGGGGTGCGGGGCCCAAGCACTTGGGCCATCCTCCACTGCACTCCTGGGCCGTAGCAGAGAGCTGGCCTGGAAGAAGGGCAACCGGGACAGAATCCGGCACCCCGACCGGGACTAGAACCCGGTGTGCCGGCGCCGCTAGGCAGAGGATTAGCCTATTGAGCTGTGGTGCTGGCCTACCGATTCAATTTCAGTCTTGGTTATTGGTCTGTAGGTTTTCTGTCTTCGTGACTCAATTTTGGTAGATTGTACATGTCTAGGAATATATCCATTTCTTCTTGGTTTCTGATGTGTTGGCTTTCAACTCTTTGTAGTAATTCCTGATGATTTTTTATTTCTGTGGTATCTATTGTTACATCTTCTTTTACATCTCTGGTTTTATTGATGTGGGTCTTCTCCCTTTTCCTTTTGGTTAGTTGGGCCAATGGTGTATTGATTGTTTATTTTTTTTTAAAAGTGTGAACGGAATGGGAGAGGGAGCAGGAGATGGGAGGGGTGCAAGTGGGAGGGAAGTTATGGGGGGGGAGCCATTGTAATCCATAAACTGTACTTTGGAAATTTATATTTACTAAATAAAAGTTAAAAAAAGTTCATTTTACTGCTTTTTGTATCTTTTCAATTTTATTTCTTCTAATTTTTCTTTCCTCTTAATTTTGGGTTTGGTTTGTTGCTTTTCTAGGTCCTTGAGCTGCATTGATAGCTAATTTATTTGGTGCCTTTCCAATTTCTTCATGTACACACCAATTGTAATAAACTCCCCTCTTGACACTGCTTTTGCTGTATCTCAGAAGTTTTGATGTGATGGATTGTCATCTTAATTTGTTTCCAGAAATTTTTGATTTCTTTGATTTCTTCTACAACCCACTGTTCACCGAGGAACATGTTGTTCAGTCTCCGTATGTTTGCATATGATCTGATTTTTGATTTGCTGATTTCTAGCTTCATTCTATTGTTGTCAGAGAAGACACATGGAATGATTTAGATTTTTTTTTTTTGAAATTTTTGAGACCTGTTTGATGTTCTAGCATATGGTCTATCTTAGAGAAAGTTCCATGCACTGATAAGAATGTGTATTCGGCAACTATGGGATTAAAAGTTCTGTAGACATCAGTTAGGTCCATTTTACATTTCATGATTATTAAGGGGTATCTTCATTTGCTTAAGCTGACTTCTCTCATGACTCTAAATATTGAGGATGCTTGAGATTAAACAAAAAGGTTTTATTTTCTATCTACTAGTTTTTGTTAAGTCTCTATAAACAAGACTTCAGGTATGCTACTGGAATAGTATATTTTACAGGAACTCTGGGAAACTTTATTTGTACTCTAGGAGAGGCTGAGGAGTAGCTCTGACTTGTTTGAGCTAAAGAACAGCTGTGTAGCTTGTTTAACCATTAGTTACAATGTTGTCTTCAGAGGATAACAAACAAAACCCATTTAGGTGAAGATTTTTATTTGCTCTGTGTACTCCTCATTTTGTTTAGGTACAGACCTTGCCTTTCTTTCTGTAGAATCCCTTCCTCAATCAATTCTGAGAGTCTGTTGAGCTGTGAGATTTATATACATGGAGATAAGGGGATATCCCTATCTGCATTCTATCAAGTAAGCCAAAGGAAGGAGGAGAAAGTGTGGGTAATTTAAAAAAACATAAATGGCAGAGAGAGAGAGAGAGAAGGAGGGAGATGGAGATTGACCTACTATGGAGGCAATAAGTTACGCTAGTCTGATGCTACCACATCTACCTTGGATTCTTCCTTTAGTTCCAGGGGTACACCCAGAACTCTTACATTCAATTTCTATTATTAGTTGAGCTTTGTCAAGTTGGGTTCCTGCACTTGCAACCAAAGGAGCTCGTCTGCCTTGAAGCATTATTGTGTGGATCAGATAAAGCAATATACAGAGTTCTTCAGAAATCTGAAGCAAAATAGCAAGAAAACAGTTATTAACTATAATGAAAAGAGCAGGGAAATAAGACATCTTCTCTTATAGAAGTAAGGATTTTGGTGCTGCCACATTGTTAGCGATTTAAGAACAAAGGTGCCAATTGCCTAGTCTAATTAATTGGATTCAGTGCACAAAGAATATTGTGAGTTGATGTGACCCAGAAAATTTTAGGGAAAAAGTAAGATTTGGGCTAGATTTGAAAGATAAATGCAATACTGATCAAAGCAAGAAAAAGGTTTTCCAGGTGTGGAGGATGCTGTGACCCAAAGCACTACTGTTGATTACCTAGTTAGCAAATATTTACTGGCCTACTACAGGTCAAGCACAGAGGAAGTCAACGTTTGATGAGACCTTGGAATCTGCTCTAGCTTCTTGTAATCATTTAATTCATAGAATATTAAAAAGAATCTGCAAAATAATAAGAGGAGTACATTCTACATTCCTGTGGGTCCTCTCTCCTATTCCCAGGCCTTTCTTCTTTCTGCCAGAATTTTTGAGTCTTCTCTGGTATCTGAGTCACATTGGTTTCATCAGTGTCTTTTATTCACCGACTTTGGAAGTGAGCAATCAGTGGCCGTGCAGATGACAGCTGTCATCCCCACAGCGTCCCTTCTAGATTATCCAGCTGCTATCACTTTTCATCATGCTGTGCTTACTGTCCTTTCCCAGTGTGCATCTTCTTAAGTCACACTCATGGCTGAAGGCTCCGAGAAGCCTGGTGCTGTTACATCTAAGTAGCTGCAGACTTCTGAGGTTTTGAGGGTCCAGCACAACAACAATGCACATTGTTTTCCCCATTACTTCTGATTTAAATTCTGTATCTTGACATATAGTTGTACATGGTTCTGGTGTATAATGTAATATGTTGACACACATATACAATGTATAATGATTCAAATCAGGGCAAGTAGCATGTACATCATCTCTGACACTTGCTACTTCTTTGAGAACACTCATACTCTTCTCTCATAGCTATTTTGAAATAATCAGTAACTATAGTTACCCTATTGTGCTATAGAGCATTGGAAGAAAACATAGGGAATATGCTTCAAGACATTGGTTTAGGTGAATATTTTTTTGGATAAAACCCCCCAAAGCATGAACAGAATCAAAAATAGACAGATGGGATTAGATCAAGCTAAAAGCTACAGCAAAGGAAGCAATCTACATAGTGAAGTGAAAATTGCACAATGGGAGGAAATGTTTGCAAACGATTCAATAGGGGATGCATTTCCAGAATATACAAGGAATTAAGACAACTCAATAGGACAGAGAAACCAACCAAAGAGATGTCTGAATAGTCATCTCTGTAGGGAAAATAATCAACAGATAAAAAATAATCACTAATCATTGAAATGCAAATCTCCATTATTTTAAGTGTTATTCTTAGAAATCTTCGAGTTAATTTATCATGAGGGTCTGCATAAAAGTGTGTATTCTTCCTCCACTCCAAGAAAAGTCACGTTAGAATGTCAAATTCACTTGATGTAAGGCATCAAAATTGAAACTTTTTGGAGTGGGCAATTGGCCTAGTGGTTAGGATGCCACTCAGGTTGCCCACACCCCATATTGGAGTGCTTGGGTTTGAGTCCCAGCTGGGTTCTATTTTTTGGTTTCCTGCTAATGCATACCCTGGTAGGCAACAGGTAGTGGTTCAAATAGTTGTACTATTGTATCCCTGCCATTGTGTGAGAAACCTGGATTGGGTTCCTGGTTCCCAGTTTCCACCTGGCCCAGCCATGGCCATTGCTGGCATCTGAGGAGAGAACCAGCAGATGAGAATGCGTATATACTCTATTTCTGCCACTCAATACAATAAACATTAAACATTGAAACCATGGTTTTCTTATGCACAAAATGGAATTTATAAAACTTTACACCAAGTCAATCACAAGAATGAATGAATTTGAGAAATTTTATGAAGCACTACAGCAGAATCAAAGCAAAACAGAGTAGTAAGACAAGGTATAATTCTTAGTCATATCTTTGACCTTGTACTCCTTGTCCTCAGCCTATACGCCTGTCTTCCTTCTCTTACCCTCATGACCAGTGAGATCTTCTCTCATGCTGGTTCCAGTACCTAGTAGGAAACAGAGCCTGGAGTTTATTACTTTGTTGATTGTTAACTCTGTTCATCTCACAATCCTGCCAGAGGGATACTAAAGACATTTAGTACCGATGGGAAGACAGATTCAGGATATTAAGTGGCTTGAAGCAGTGGTGTGTGACGTCTCACTATACATTCAGACCCACAGGGTAAGCGGCTCCAGTGAAAACCACATAAGATGCAAACTCTGGGCTCTGTTCACAGACTGAATCAATAAAGACCAATCTGATGAATAAGGTTGGTGGAGGACAGAGGGGGACTTGGGTTGATTCAAGAACAGAACAGAGTGCTGGGGGCCACCTGCAGTTCATTTTTGTGACTTCTAGTTTATAATTTTCTTTGTCTTTGAATTGTATACCCTGGCAGAGGTGCTGTGGCAAGGAAGGAAGCTGGGCCTGCTTCTCACCTTGTGTTCTATCTTTACCCCAGCTGAAAACTCAGAACTGGTGGATTTTCTTGCAGATCCAATGTGTTTCAGACTCCACTTTCAGTTAATTTCATATGCAAATTCTCCCAGGGAAGCTGAAATTATTCCTTGAAAATGGCTATGTGGGGAGGTATGCAGACAAGAGCTGTTATTGCCTTAGACAGAGTGAGCTCTTAAAAGAGCCCATGAGGTCAAATAGGTACCTGTGCTCCCATTTAAAGCTGAGAACACTGAGGCCACAGTGGGCAAGCAACTTGTCCAGGTTCTCACTTCCAGCATTCGGCCCTCCTGTGGCTGCTGAAAGAAACGAGGAAATACAGAGTGACTGGGGAAGAACTGGGCAGCTTGAACTTATCCAGTCAAAGGTTATGGGAGAGTGGGTGTGGATGATGCCAAGGTCAGAAACAGAGAAGCAGCAAAAATGAATTTGGAACTTGCAGGAAACACATCAAAACTAAGAGCCAATACTAGACGGGGACAAAGCAACAGGAAGAACAGCTGAGAATGATTTAGGGTCAGCATGGTGAAAAACAAGTCAGTGGCATCAAAAAGGCATTCCAAGAAGTGAACACAATACCTGGATTCTTCAGTGGCTCCCGCTTGAAGGGAAGCCTCCATCATCTGGCCCAGTCTGTTTCCCTTACTCTCCCTTGAGTCACTTAATACCATGGTATCCAGCTCATTGATCCATGGCCTGTGTGCACTGTTTCTAGGGCCTCCCTCGGGCTGGTAAGCTCTGCCAGGAATGCTGTCTCCCTTCCCTCCTCCCAAATTCTACACATCCTGCAAAGACAAATTCAGTTCCTGGTGCCTCCACGAAGCCCTCTACACGCCCTGGCTCAAAGTGACCTTCACTGGCTCCCAGTGACTCCAGCAGCACTTCCTTTCTCACCTTTAAAGTGTCCCATGCACAGGCATCATGGCATCATCTCCTTCTCAGAAAGCCCAGGAGTCATTCATCTGCTCTCCTAGACCTGATGTATGTGCCTCACACACAGTAGGTGCTCAAAGATGACCATGCCCTTGGCAGACATCTTGAGGGCCACACTAGATGGTGGCAACGTCATACTGGGCTTCAGCCGGGGCCTTCCCAGGACTAGCATGCCCCTGAGGAAGGGGACGTGGAGAGAATTTGAGAACTTCCAGAGGAGATCCACAGAGGTGATAAGTAAGATCAAAAGGAGGCTAAATGTAACCGACTTACAGAAAAATACAACCAGGGACTTTTCCTGAGAAATGAGGCATATTCATTGATCTTCCTCCAGGCTACAAAGGGTTTTTACCCAGAGAATTGGCAACAGTTGCTTTTCATCCCTGATCAGGCCAGAGGAGTAGGAAATTAACCCAAACAGAAGCATTGTTGAAATCACAAATAGGGAAAATATTTCTGGGAGGTGATTAAACTCTCAGAAGAGTTAGCAGAGGGATTTGTAGACTTTAGGTCTCCAAAAGACTATTAAAAAAGATTCTTGTGTGTCAAGGCCAGGTTAGTGGCTCCCTCTGGAATGAACGCCATGGAATGAACTTGACAATCCGTTCTCTCACACCTCCCAGTGCTGGCCAGGTGTCCGCCTTCTGGGGCTCCAGCAGTCAATTCCAGGCTCGTCCAGCAGGTGGCGACCAGGCACAATAAAAACTCATAGGCATGAAGGAAATATATGAAACTTGTATAACTTAAATAATTATATATATTATAAGGAAAACCCATAAGCATAGCCTACCCAAGTAGTTAGTCTACTAGGTTTGCAACTAGGTTCGTACCATGACTCATGTAAGGTGTTCAAAAGTCTAGTAGGCACACTCCATGCAGGGCCAGGGTACCGCTACCATAGATCCTCTCCGTTTTTCAACCTGGCCTGAGCAGGCTCCCGGGTGTCAGGAACAGAAATTGTACTTGGCAACTTGGAAAACTCTGCCTCCAAATACTGCTTTATGATGTGGCCGTTTCCACGGAAGTCCCTGGAGCCTGTACTCAGAGAACCAGAGTAGCTGCTGAGATTCTTTTAGAGCTGATTTATGGTGAGGAACAGCTTACCAAGAGCAAAGCAAAATGGAAATTGATTTGTGGAGAGAGACAATGGCACAGATAATGCAGAATAGCAGCAAGTCAACTGCATATGACTAAGAATACACACAGGGCATCCACCTACCTGCTGTGTTAATACACCTCCCCCTGAGGAACGCCACTCCGGTGCACTGAGTTTCCTTGCACTGTGCCATGAGACCTCATGGGCTGTGCTGCTCCATAGAAGCCAGAGACAGCCTTTTTTTGTGGTAGGCTGATGGCATGCAATGCATATAACGTGGACAGGTATGACAGCAACTCCCAACAGGGCTGCTGCAGATCAAATGTGACAGTCAGCCTTATCAGACCCTCTCCCAGGGAGGGTTCACTTATAAGGTTCTCTCAGGAAGGCATCGGGTAGTGGATTCAGGTCCCTGAATAAATAAAGCCTGCTATTTTATTAGTCATGGAGCTGTTGAGTCCCAGAGTACCCCACGTTGCAGAGTAGGCTTTGTGTTCTTGATTCTCCATCTCACTACAGTGTCTTTCCATCACCTCCATAAGCCAAGCACATCTCGCCAAGCACATCTCTTATAAGCAACTTGTCAGTGTATAATAAACTCCATGAGACTCCCTGGCATTGCTATCTTTACTCATTTCAATGTTGCCTCTCCTTGAAGGAGGAGTTCTATGTGGCTGGATGCCCAGCAAATGCAATTGTGATGTGTCCATAGTATGTGACACACTTGAGCCCTGTGGTGAAGGAAGAATGACTGTACTTTTCACATGGCTTCACGTTTTCTTGTTTGCTTGGTTTCCTATATTATCTACTCTGTTCCTTTTGTGCATTGCGAGATCAGGGTTCTTTGTTTTGTGTATCTTCAAGTCCTACTCCATCCTTCAGATTAGGAATCGTAAGTTGTCCTGACTTGGTTTTACGATCCTCAATTGGAGGTGCAATAGATTCAGTCAACTGAAAATTGGTGGCTTTATTCTCAGCAAGAAGGAAGGTTGGCCTGGGTATCTTTCTGCAAGAGACAAGGGGTTTTACCTCTGGAGTTGGATCAAGATGCTAATAGTTTGGAAGATGGAAGTGGATTGACGGCACACAGCCAGGGGTGGGTATCCTCAGTGTTGTCTTGGCTTTGAAAACCCTTTGCTTTCTTTGGGATTATTTCAGATGTCAAACACAGCAGGGTTGACATCAGTGCACAGCAGGGCATGGATTATGGTTGTCTCTAATGACGGTGATCCACTGTGTTGATTGTTCTGGATGTTAATATATAGCGTAAATGATAGTTTTTTAATTGAAGGTTGGAAACGCACTGCACTAAGGCACCCAGATGACACATCGTTAACCACTGAAGTGAAACTGAAGACACTTGCTGGCCAGGAAATTACAGCCTTGGAGACCATCTTCCTATTTGTGTATGTGGTTTGTGTGAGAGTGCGCCCAAGCAGCTCGCTGGCACCTTATTCGCAGCTCTTGATTTTATTGGGAGGAGGGGTACATCATTTGGATACTAGCAAGGGCACATTAGTTCCATAGGAGATCTCAGCTACTTAGAACCTTCAAGGAAACACGATCCCATAGGGTGGGTGAGCCCAGGAGAGGAGAGGGGATGACTCTTCTTCTTAAACATTTTGAAGTGTCTCTTAAGAGATTTTGTTCAGTTTAATTATGTGAACAATGTATGATGACTCAGAGGGCTTTAATCAAAACAATTCCTTGTCATTATTTTCACCAGAGCTTCCGAGCTCTGAGAAGTCTTCGCAAATGATCAGAGCATGAGCTGGCCCTAACTGTTTCTGTGGGCAGGTTTATTGGTTTCCTAGTGCTGCTATAACAAATTAACACAACCATGGTACCCAAAAACACATACTTGTTATCTTGCAGTTCCGTATGTCTTATGTCTGAAATGAGTCTCGTTGGATGAAAACCAACATTCTTTTTGGGGGTTCCAGGGGGGTATTCTGCCTACCTTTTGCAGCTCCTAGAGGCTACCAGTGTCCTGTGGCTTAGGTTCCCACCTGTGTCACCAATCTCTGCTTCTGTAGTCACAACTCTTCTTTGATTCTCTTGTCCCTCCCTCCCAACTATAAAGACTCAGTGACTTCATTGAGGCCTACCTGGATAATTCAGCATAATCTTTCCATCTCTAGGTCAGCTGGGGAGCAATCTTAATTCTATGTGCTGTGCTAGTGCCCACTGCCGTGTAACATTAAGTATTCACAGGTTCTGGGGAGGAAGGTGTGGACATCTCTAGGGCGGGTCATTATTGTGCCTACCATAGAAGGTGCAAAGTAGGAAAACTGGGATCCTGACCTAAGTGGGTAGATAAGGACTACTGATGGGAAAGTGTTATGATAAAAGGCTCTTTGCTGTGTTCTAAGAGCAAAATAATCAGAGAAGTCGGGGACATTATAGCTTACTAGGAACACATACTTTTGTTTCAGACAGAACTGGGGTTACATTCCAACTGTCACTTGCTGGCTCTGGGATTTTAGATACAGTACTCAGTCAAGCTAATGTATTTCCTACTATAACATGGAGCTAATAATATGTGCCATATTGGACTATAGTACAATTTCAGTGAGATAAAGTGAATGAAACGCCCAGGGTGGTGCCTGCTGTGTGAGAGTTCAGTAAGTGATATTTACACATCAGGAAGCACTCTTGTCTTTTACCTGACTTCTTGAGGCATGGCAGGGATGGTGAGGGTCTACTTTCGTTCATAAAAAGTACTGAATTAAGGGTACAAGATTGTTATTTAAAGGACAGGAAAGTCAACGTGTTAGGTTGTTTTGGGAGAGTTGCTTGAATGCATCCATCTTTCCTTAGTCCCAGGGTCACATCCGGGCCCACTGGTCTGGCACTGTGCTGGGAGAAGGGCTGGGCTGTGAGCCCATTCTCCAGTGGAGTGTGATTCTGAGCTAGGCCAATACTGTAGCTGATGGTCCAGGAATTGAGGCAAGGGAGACTGAAGGAGACGACCTGGACAGGAGCAGTAGTAGAGGTTTTCAGAGGAGTTAGGACTCGAGCTGGGTCATGAAGGAGGACAAGGAGCAGGTGGGAAGTAAGGAGGGTCTTTTTGCAGCAAGATTTGGGGTGACGTGCCAGGAGCAAAAGTGGCGAGAGGTTTTTTGTGTTTAAGGGACAGAGTTGATATTTTGGATGGGTAAGGGGTTTACAGAGGTGGAATGGGACTAGATTAAAGAGGGCATCCAAATCTGTGTGTAGACTTGTACTTCTCCACCACATTCAGCCTTGATTGACATATACTGACTTCTCAGTATCACCTGCTTTGTTTTGTCCCGAGCTTGCATAAGGTACTCAGATCGAATTCTCTGGACAGTGGGGGTCCAAAGAGCAAGGCAAAATACGCCATGTGCCATCTTCACAGCAAGCCAAGAAGTAGCCAAGACTGTCTAGATCAGGAAAATACAGACTCATTAGGGCACCATCTCCAGTGGCCAGCAAAGAAAAAATCCTGATGAGAGTAGGGATGGAAAACAAAGACTGGCAAGATCACAGGGAAGTCTCCTGTTAACTAGCATCCAGAAGTGACCTGGATGTGTCTGTAGGGACCATGGGGGTAGGTTTGCAGAGCAGTGATAGCTTAGCTAGGATGAAACAATTACATCAATTCCTCATGTCCCAGAAGAACTAGGACATTTAAATGCCTAAAAGGGAGTGTATCAGTTACTGATTGCTGGGTAACACACCAACCCATAAATCATGGACTGAAAATAACCGTTCGCTTGGCTCACATTTCTCTGGGTTAGATATCTGGACTGGATGATCTTTCTGGTCTTAGCCTGGCTCACTCATCTGTCTACAGTCAGCTGCTAAGTCCCATGGGGGCTTTTACCCTGGGATTTTTCAACTATCCATCCCTGTTGTTCTACTTATCTTCCTATTATCCAATAGCCTTACTTAGGATTATTTTGAGAAAGGGCTCCCCCCAAACATGCAACATTCCTGAAGTGAAGACTTAGAATTTGTCTAATAGAATGAAGTGAAAATGTTATACTAAGTCATACTGCCAAGACCAAGTTCAAGAAGTAGGGAGATAGACTCCCACTTCTTAATGGTAAGAGCTACAAAGACATTATAGAGAATTTGGCAATTGTGGTAGGCGTTGTGACATATTGGGTTTAGATGCCACCTGCAGCACTGGCATCCCATATGGTCAGCCATTGCAGTCCCAACTGCTCCACTTCCAATCCAGCTACCTGCAAATGCACCTGGGAAACCATCAGAGGATGGCTCGGGTGGTTGGGCCCCTGCACCCATGTGGGAGACCTGGAAGAAGCTCTTGGCTTCTGGCTTCAGAATGACCCATCCCTGGCCTTTGCAGCTGTTTGGGGAATGAGCCGGCAGATGGAAGATTTTTTTCTTGGTTTCTTCCCTCTCTGAAACTCTGCCTTTCATATAAATAAGTAAATCTTAAAAGAATGTGACAATTGAGGCCATTTTTTTGGTAACCAATCTAGTATATAGTGAATATTTTCAATACCCTGCTATAAAGCTTATTTATTCAATTTATTTTTACTCCCATATACACATTGAATTCCACAGCAATTGTGTGGTGAATTGTACAAATATTAATTTTTGTGTCCAAGAGTTCTGTGGTTTCTCACACATAATACACCAGATAGTCATGGAAAATAATTGAGTGTCCCAGACCTGTCTCAGTAATAAATTTCTTGCAGTTGGATCTTATCATTCCACTGAGCTTCCTGAGGATCTATGTTTTCAACTTTTCTTGGTTAGTTTGCTGAATGTCTTAAGCAACTAGAAATATGGAGAACACTTATATAACTATTAGCGTTGGCTATACATTTGAGTTTAGGTCTTAAAGTCACTAATGTTGCCACGATCTAGGGTGAAAATTGGATGGTGAAAAGAAGCAAGTTACCCAAACCATCTCTTGCTAAGGGAAAAACATGTACCCTGCACTCCTCCGAGTCTCCTTAAAGAAAAAGTCCATTTGCAGCGCCTCCCATCTGCCTGTGGGTGCTGCACATCTGAGCTCTCTGCAGTCCCGCGTTACTGATGTGATAGGCTAAGCTTGATGCTCCACACCCCAGAAGCAGGAGGGGGTAGAACAGGCAGCTACTACCTGGTAAGTGCAGATGTCTGGAAAGAAAAGCATCTAGAACTGTTGCTTAGAATCCCCTGGAAGCGTGGCCAATTCTGACAAATAAGCAGCTGGTGATGTAATTAGCAGATGATTTTTTTTTTAAATTTTTCATTGTGGTAAGAATATTTGACATGAGATTTACCCTCTGAACACACATTTAAGAGTGTGACACATACTGTGAACTGTGGGTGCTATGTACAGCCAATCTCCGGAGCAGATACTTCCCTTTTGATCAAAGCTTTATGCTCACTAGTAGCTCCCCATTTTCCCTGCCCTTAGCTCCTGGAAACCATGAATCCACTCTTTGTTCCTCTAAGTTAGACTATTTTAAATGCCTGTTATCAGTAGAATCATTCAGTATTTGTCTTTATGTGACTGGCTTATTTCACTTCACTGCTGCAGAGTTAATTTTCTTTATTCAGGCTGACCACTATTCAATGGTGTATACAAGCCATGGTTTAAAAATCTGCTTAACTGTTGTTATTTAGGTTACTTGTACAACTCAATTAAAAGAAATTGAATAACCCAATTAAAAAAGGGCTAAAGATTTGAATAGACATTTCCCCAAAAAGACATAGAGATGGCCAACAGGTATATGAAAAATTCCCCCAAATCATTGATCATTAGGGAATGGAAATCCAAGCTGCAATAGAGTATCTCCTCATACCTGCCAGGATGACCATTATCACAGCATAAAAGCAGAAGACAACATGTATTGGTGTGACTATGGAGAGATTGGAAACTTTGTTCACAATTGGTGTATGTGAAAAGGGTACAGGGTGGAGGTTCCTCAAAAACTTAATAAAAGTACCATGCAACCTGGAAATCCCACTTTTGGCATTTCAGAAGAGTTGGAATCAGGGTATTCATGAGATGTCTGCATTCTGAACACAGATCTTGGCACAATGACCATTGACAATGTTCTTTGCAATGCTATTTACAACAGCCAACCACATTGTCTGTCCTTTTGCACAAGCTGCAGTGGCACTGGACGGACGTAGACATGCTGAAGATGAGCAAGACCTGGAGTGGACAGGTAGATTCCATTATGTCCAGTTCTGGCTGAGCTAGCTGCCACCAAAGAGGCCAGGATCTCTGTCCTGGATCCCTTCTTCTACCAACTTGGCTCTGCACTTGGGGAGACAAGGTTGATATAGGTTGGGAAGGAGAAAGAGCAGGGAGGATACTAGGGCAGTTGGGGTAGGCCAGGACATCTGGCAATCTGACAATGAGCTGGATGAATTTAGCCTAAGCCTTGTGGGCCTGGTCCAGGACTAGGAGTCAGGAAGGTTGGTCTCTCTCGGTTCTGTTTTCTTTTCTCACTACCACTGACACATTTGGGTTCAATCCCTCAGTTCAGCAAATAAAAAAAATTTCTTTTTTCCTTAAAGTCTGGAAACAGAGCTGCTGAGGGATTGGTCAAGGCCAGCTAAGGAGCAGAAGTGAAAAATTTTTCCATTTTGGTACATTTTGACTGTCACTGATGGAATCAGGAAGGCTTATATGAACTCTTCCCTAGACCACTACACATAAATAGTTTCCTAAATGCACATTGTGTGTATTACATCTCCACATCTCTGCTCTGCTCATCTTCCTTGCCTAGAACACTCTTTCCAAAATTCTACCTGCTACATTAAATTCTACATATAATTTGAGTTTACATTCTTGGGATGATTACTTATTGCAGATTCAGTGACCTATACTCTCTAAATCTGATAAACCTTCTCATTTGAACAATTTATGTATCTGAAATATAAGGTATCTTCAATACATTCACAGAAAGTGTATTAGAAACTATACATGGATTTAAAATAAATTTTGCACTGAAATAAACTTATTTCCATTATTTCCATCTTGTTGATGTATTCTCATCTGTGATTTTGTGTTGACACCTAACTATTCTGTTTGAACTTCTTAAGGTCCAAGTCAGTGTTTTATGCTTCTCATATGACCAGTAACACCCTCCCCACTGCTCTGCACATAGGAGGCAAGTGTTCGATACAGCAGTTTCAATGCCATTCTCTACTCCTCAAATCCACTGTTAGTGCTTTTTATGAACATTGGTCATTCTTTTGGTTGCCCAGCACCCATTCTACCTTGTGAGCAGCACTCTGATCTCTGGAAATAATTCTGGCTCATTGCTCTCTTACTGTGAAGTAATTCTAGGTGTCTGTATTCCACTACAGAGACTGCAAAGGCAACATCCTTTTGTTCTTGCTTGTTTCTCAAGCTAGATCTCTGATGTGTGGGCCAGGTAGGGGTGGGCATTTGGCTTGGCAGTTGAGTTTTCAGTTGGGGCATCCAAATCTCATGTTGGTGTGCCTGGGTTCAAATCCCAGTTCTGCTCCTGCTTCTTGCTTCCTGCTGATGTACATCCTAAAATGAGTCCTTGTCACCCACATGGGAGACCTGGATTGAATTGCTTAGCCATTGTGGGCATTTGCAGAGTGAACAAGTAGATTAGAGTCTCTTTTTCATTCTATTTCCCTCTCAAACATTTAAAAGATAAACAACTGGCCATCTAGCTGCTCTCCAGGTCTTTGAAACTCACTGAGGGATTGAAGGATGAAGTAACGATTAGAGGTCAGTCCATGCAGAGTGGTAGCAAATGCATCCCAGCAAGACAGCTTCTGCTATGCCAGTGTCTTCTTCCTCGTCCCCTGGTCTTTTAGAGCTTTTGATTATGCAAATTCTCACACCTTCTTCAGCCTCCTGCCTGTCAAGTGAGTCCACAAAACTTTTCTAGTGAAAGCTCTTGCAAAGTAGCCAGATGCTTTGATTGATGTTTTGTTTGTGTTGTTTGAAATGAAGTCATCCTAACCAAAACATGTCTTATTTCCAGCCCTTATTTTTCTCATAGAATACTGCAGTAAGTTTCTCATTGAGCTCTTTCTTTAAATTTTTACCTTAAGTCTTCTGCATTCTTTCCAGAATGTTATATGTGGGAAGAAACATTTTAAGGTAAATTCTGACTTATTCTTGCCTTTAAGGTAAAATAGCAAGTCCTATGCATTTCTCATTTTCAAACAGCCCACATCTATGTTCCAGAATTGGGGCAGTGTCATGCAATAGATAGGACCTAGCACTTAACCCTGTATCTCAATGTGGCTTCCTATGTGATGCTGATCAGTTGGTTAAACTCTCTCATTGTTCATTTTCTCATGTGTGAAAATGGAGAAAATACAAGCCTTGCAGTGCATGGACTTGATTGGACAATATAACTGCAGCTCTTGATCATGGCAGGTTCTCAGAAGATGTTGCTGCCCTTTTCTCCATCCTCTTTCCTTGATTAAGCTTTTTGTTCCCTGATAGAGCCTGGTGAAACTTGGTGAAGCTTGGATGCTTGGTTAGGAGAGAAGATACAGCATTAGGGCTTTGCTGGCACTGTATTTTATGGCTTAATATCCTCATTGTCCTTTTGGAGAGACAAGACAGCTTAAATGAATAATTCAGTGTGGTATTTCAAAGCAAGAGGATTTTCACCTGTGCCATGCTAAAAGCAGTTCTTGGGGGCTGGCACTGTGGTGTACATTAAGTCTGCGCCTATGGTGCTGGTATCCCATGTGGGCACCAGTTCGAGTCCCGGCTGCTTCACTTCTGATCTACTTTCCAGCTGATGGCCTGGGAAGGCAATGGAAGATGGTCCAAGCCCTTGGGGCCCTGCACCAATGTGGGAGACCTGGAAGAAGCTCCTGGCTCCTAGCTTTGGATCAGCCCAGCTCTGGCCTTTGCAGCCATTTGGGGCAAACCAGAGAATGGCAGACCTATCACTCTGACTCTTCTTCTCTGTAACTCTACCTCTCAAATAAGTCTTTTAAAATAAGAACAGTTCTGATTTTGCATCTTTTATTTTGGCAAGTGTTGTTCTTCAAAAAGATACTTGCAATTCAGAGCCTGGTGCCATGTCTAGGTCTCAGTTCTCTGACTACTCTGAGCACATCAAAGGATAGGATAGGCACGACCTGTAGTAGGTGGAGAAAACGTCCCCACTGACCACTATGAGCTCTCTCACTTGCTTTCCATCACACCTTCTTAAACTCTTCATGCTTGAAATGGCCTATTTGTGACTGCTGCCAAAGATTGAAAGCAGTGGGAGCTAATTACAGAGCAGGAGTTTGCTAGACAGAAAAGCTTTCACTAGCAGTGATGGGGGAGGGGGGGCATTTCCTTCACATAGCAGTGATAGCTTGATGGGATTCAAGAACTACACAGCAGCCCAGAATACTTTTCCTATTTTAAAACTATTCCTTGTGAATTTAATACAAAATTATTTTTTTGCCCAAATTTTACTCAAATTGAATTTTCTTCATTTGTATTTGTAGCATACATTTCAAAAGCAACAGAAGACTTTACAGCAATCTAGAATTGTTCAGGGCCAGAGAGCGACAACAGTTTAACAGAAGAGCAGTTCACAAAGGTCTGTTAAATATGGCAGCACGAGAGCTCACATGATAGAGCACATAAAGCAGGATTGGGATTACAAGGTGGGGGGAGCATATCTGTGTTGACTGCAACGCTAAATCAGCTAAGTGGGTGTCATCTGTGCCCTGCTGGGGCTTTTAAGCCACACAGATGTACAGATAACAGGACAGCTTCATGGATGTGGCATTGACCTTTGAGATATCAGATTCCAAGTGTCAGCTACCTGAGGGAGAGCAACCTGCAGCGGAGCGATTTGCTCTGGTGGTGAAATTGTATCTCCTCAGCATGAAATGATCATCAAAGCGAAGGGCAGAGGGTAGAGGGGAAGGAGGGTATTTTTGTATCACATACAACCAGGGGAAGTTTCTTTGCAGCACTGATTGATGCTTTCTCTTGTGTGCTTTCCTTTAAAGGCAATTAAAAATTTATTTTAGGATCTTGCCAGTTGTTTCCAGGAGCACTTGTCTCTACCTCCCTAGACTCCCCCTACTTGCTCCTAATCTACTGTGAAGAAGCTGCATACTTTAGCTGTAAGTGCTCATAGACCAACGTTCCAGGGAACTCCATGAAGTCTGTCTTAAACTGTCACAGTATCATATGCAGGAGGGGCACATGGCCATCAGGGATCTGCCCTCCAGCTGGATCTGTGTTTGCAGGGCTCACTGCCTTTGTTGAATAGAGGCACCAAGCAACATCACAGCCCAGTGCCTCCAGAGCCACAGAGCATTGGAGACGGGCGTTTTAGAGCCCAGCACTCAAGTTCAGGCAGTGCTTCGGACAACAAGTGTCTTGGGTGGAAATGCTGTGCGTGCTGTGAAAAGAAATTAAAGTCTTCCTCTGTCCTTGAAAGCACGAATTCCATTGTTTTGCCCCATGTGACTAGACCTGGCTCCTCTGAGTATCCTTGGAAGCTGCTAATCACCATAACTATGGAATGGTGGGAAGGTGACGGCATGGATTTCCCCAGACTCGGAGGGGTATTCCAGAGGGAAACTGGGTGACTGCAATGTTAACTCTTTTTTCCACTTACCTATCAGGGATGAGTGAACTACGGTTTGATTACTGGTCCAGGAGCCTTCGTTCCTGTTCACTACGAGAGCTCAGGAAATGTCTCCAAGCCTCAATCATTCAGTGCTATTGTATGAAACACATTGTACATGTGTCTCTTTCCAGTTGAAATATTGAGGGCTGGGAGGGGAGATGAGGACTTTGTTCCTTTGGCTGCTAGCCAGTCTGCATTAAAGCCATGAGAAAAACAACCAACAGAATTTCCTCTGGGTTTGTCCAGAGTCTGTCTCCCAGCTCATAAAATGTATCTACATGCCACAGTGACACTGTTGAATGTTAGCAGCAAAGTTTGGGGGTGTCTGACCCAATCTGTATACAACTTGCCCACAACCTCTTTTTTCATGCATCTCTAACCTAGCCAGCAACATGCTCTTAGAAATCTTTTGATGTGGCTGAGAAATTGAAATTGCCCCTGTGCAGAGATTTGGATTTTCTATCTTATTAAAAGATGAAAGTATGAGAAAGAAGAAAGGAGGTGGGATAGGAGGCAGGGGTTTGACACCCATTATTTCTAGGTCTTGAGGGCAACTTTGAGCCTTTATTTTATATGTAAAAGGGTTAAAAACTCATTTCTCACTACCCTTGAAAGAAACAAATGGGATAGTGCATTAAAAGTGCTCTGTAAATTGAAAGGTTCAATACTTGTGTCACTGGTCACCAATACCACCTCAGAACTACTTAATACAACTCCTATCAATGGTGACATTTCAGAAGCCAATTTTAAAGGTACACCTACATTTTAAAGCAATGGAAAGCGATTCAACCTTTTCACGCGACTTTCTCTTTATTTGGGCATTTCCAAGGGCCACAGTGTTTGCCATATTAGTAGATACTCATTCAGAAAGTAGAAGCATTCTTGGTGCTGAGTGATAAAATGACTGGGGTGTTATTTCCTGCCAGATTTCCCACTGTCTAATAAATTCATGTTTTTCTTGGCCCGACTATTTTGCTGAAATCTCCACAATTTCCTGTTATTAGGAAAGGTGGAGATGGTTTGCCCCTCTATAAAACGAGGCTAACGTCACCTAGGGTTTTTTTTTTAAGGTTTTCAATGCGATCTTGCCTGTAAAACACTTGTGATTCTGCCTTGGCCATTCTATGTATGTATGTAATGAATGTTAGGTCTACTACTGCTCTTACACTTTTACGGTGGCTACCAGATGAATCTCAAGTCTCAGTGGTCACATTTCTCCTTTTGGCCGACCTCTGACCAAGTTAAGGCTCCAGTGCCTTTGAAAGAAAGAATATGCAAGGCATCTAGGAAGAGTTGGTAAAAATTGATCTTTCTTTAATGTCAAGTTCTTTAAGTTTTTTTTTTTTTTTTTTTTTTTTTTTTTTTTTTTTTTTTTTTTTTTTGACAAATGAGAATTAACAGCTCCCTGTAAACCTGGGAAAGTGCATTTGGAACAGCTCATCTGTTCTGCTTCTCAGCCACTTGCTCAGGGTAGAAGATTCCAGTTCTTTAGAGGTCAGATCGGGTGCCCTTCCTGTCTGACACTGGCTCTGGATGCCAGGATGATCTCTACATGGTAAGTTAATGTGGGCACACAGCCAATGGCGACTGAGGGAGGATAATGGATATTAGGTCTAAGCCTCTCACACTTGATAGGCACTTGATACACATTCGCTCATTTAATCGTCAAAAATTCTATGAGGTTGGTACAATTAGCATCATTTCTCAAGTAAGGATACCGAGTTACAGACAGGCTGTGTCACTCAGGCAGTAAGCAGTGGCACCAGGATTTAAACACAGGCACCTTCACTCCTGAACTGAACATTGCTCTCTTAAGAAAAAGCTTAGAGGAAACCCTAGGATGCAGTCCCTGACCTTAGGGACTTCAGAAGCTGTGGCGGATTCCTTTGTCACTGGCGAGACTGCAGAAATAACTAAACTTCAGCAGAGGTGGAGGAGTCTGGCTCTTCCCCATCATTGTAACCCTGAGACCAAGGCATAGTTCTGGGCCTGTGGAAATCCAGTTAAACTTAACTGAATGAATTAACCCATGGAATACAAATGGGAAGATTAAAGCCGATTTCACTTGGTAAGAAAGCCCAGGAACAGGGCCAGCTCTTGGGTTATCTAAATATGGTTCAGATTCTGAGGCTTTACTTTTTCTTTTCTCCCTTTGCATAGCTAGAATTTAAAATGTTACAAGTAAATATTTTCTAATGTGTGTGTGTGGTGGGGGGGTTAGGTGATTTAGACAAGTATCTACAAGTTAGTCTTTAAGGTTTGGTGTTAATTGAAAGTAGAATGCTGCCATCTTGCCTAATGTGTTTGCCTTCCAACTCCTATGCGTCCCATGCGTTCTTCAAACAAGGATTTCTTCTACACACACACAGCTGCCATCAAAATCAGCCTCTGTAGTTCAGATGGTTTTAAGGTGTCCAATCTCATCTGGCCCCCAACATGGTTTCTAAACAGTATGTTACCAAGTGATTATTTGAATGAATGAGGAGTTTGATTAATTCCAATAATCTGAGTTTAATTGCAATAAAAGGTACATTTCAAAATAAAAACATGTCAAGCTCTGACAGCGCCCCAGGTGCTGTATGTGGAAGGTTGCTCATTTTGCTCAGCAGGTTACAGTTCTCCTGGCCAGGTGTCTTTCTGGGTACAGAGTGGAGAGAGCTCCTGCCCTTGCTGGGACTCTGCCATCTACCTTGCTCAGTGCCACCCAGCAGCTGGAGGAAGGGATCCGTTGGGGGAAGGAACATGGGGCTTTAAAGAATAACAGTTTTGCTATGTAGTAAAGAAAAGAGAGCCATCATCAAACATGTCGCTCCCTCAGATTGCCCTTCCAAGGCATCCCAGCAGCGTTCTCATTGGTGTCCTGCCACGGCCACTGCGGCTTCCCCAGGTCGTTTCCTCCAGAGCACCACCACCTTGCTGTGTTGTCCCTTTACCCTCATGACTTTAAAGAACCAGATCAGGACTCACTACTTACAAAAAAGAATTGGTCCTTGCTCACCCTACATATCTTAGGTCCAACTTTGCAAAGTTAAAGAAAAAGAGAAAGGTCTTCCACCATTGGTTCACTCCCCAAATGGCCACAATAACCTGGCTGGGCCAGACTGAAGCCAGGTGCTTCTTCCAGGTCTCCCACAAGGGTGCAGGGGCCCAAGCACTTGGGCCATCTTCCACTGCCTTCCAAGGTGCGTTAGCAGGGAGCTGGATTGGAAGTGGAGCAGCCGGGACTCAAGCCTGAGCCCATACGAGATGCTATAAGCTGTGGCTTTAACCCACTGTACCACAGCTCTGGCCCTGATTGCATGCAATTTTGTTCCCTGGTTGTTCTATAGGCATTTTACTTTGTTCCATAGATCTTTGCACACGGCCCATGACTCCAAGAGTGGGGCCTGTGGCGTTTGTCGCTGAGGGTGGACTTCTGCACTGTGGACTTCCATATCAATGGTCACAAGTCTGGGCCAGAGAGCACTGCTGGTGATGTGTCTTTACCTCTTCAATGCCTTTTTTTTAAATTTGACAGGCAGAGTTATAGACAGAGAGAGACATAGAGAAAGGTCTTCCTTCCATTGGTTCACCCCCCAAATGGCCGCCATGGCCGGCGCTGCACCGATCCGAAGCCAGGAGCCAGATGCTTCCTCCTGGTCTCCCATGCAGGTGCAGAGGCCCAAACACTTGGGCCATCCTCCATTGCCCTCCCAGGCCACAGCAGAGAGCTGGACTGGAAGAGGAGCAACCAGGACTAGAACCCGGCGCCCATATGGGATGTCGGTGCCACAGGCGGAGGATTAACCAAGTGAGCCACGGCACCAGCCCTTTAATGCCTGTTTTGATATTTTTCTTGCTTTGTTCATAGAATGGTACATTGGCAGTCTGATCATATACTTCTCAACCTACAACTCTTGAAAACTTCCTCACTGCACACAGATGAAGGCAATGGTGTTTTGGAATGACACAAAACTTCCCATGTTCTTGGGTTTCACCTTCTGCCACTCCCTCTCACAACCAATGACCCAGTAATGCTGCATTGCCTTCATTTCATACGCAGGGATTTCGCATGTGGCTTTCCTACTTCTGCACACCGGAACTTCTTTCCTGCCTGATTCACATCTACTCATCATTCAAGATTTTGATTGGCTCTCTTTTCCAGAACACAGAAAAGTGTTCATGTAGTGTCCCAAGCATACGCTCATCATTGCTTTCTAATACATCTCATTCATTCATTCATTCTTCAGGTTTATCAAACACTTCATAAGAGCCAGCTCTGCCCTAGGTACTGGGAAGACTGCATTGACAAAGCTGGATAGTTTCTTCTAGGAAGGACATAAACATTAGAAAGTATTTACACAAGTCCATTCTTCACTGACAGATACGAAAGTGCTA
Organism: Oryctolagus cuniculus; assembly: GCF_051225735.1. Classification (NCBI taxonomy): domain Eukaryota; kingdom Metazoa; phylum Chordata; class Mammalia; order Lagomorpha; family Leporidae; genus Oryctolagus; species Oryctolagus cuniculus. The sequence continues at coordinate 62,041,955 of NC_142878.1, forward strand.
CAAAACAGAAACCTTGGAGACTCAGGTTGGTGAGTAAGGCCAAGAAGTGTTTCCCGAGGAAGGATCTGACTTCTAGGTTGCACCTGGAGGGGTGAGCTGCACTTACCCAGTCAAGACAGCAGGGAAATGAGGACTGAAATAATTGGCTTACAAATCTGTGACCTCATTTACAATTTAAGTCACGTGAGAAGAGGTGTTGGGCATAATTTATTATACCTACAGAACTACACAAGCTACTGCAGTAGGCAAAAAGACTTACCCATGTCTGTTGAGCAGAATGAAGCTGTTGAATATCCAAAGCACAAGCCCTTGTCCCCAGATACCATACAACCTGGCTATTTGCAGCCTGTCATGGGAGACGAGGAACTCCCATAATTTCTTCACTTCCCGTACCCCTCTTGGGTTTCCTTTATTCATGTTGTGGCTTTCTCACTCCATTCTTACTCTGGACTTCTCAGAAGAGCTTCCAAAACTCTTTCCACAATTGCTGTGGGTCAACAGAAAATAGTCTGCAATTTCCAAGGGCCCAGAATTTTTTGTCTTAAAAACAACTCTGTATTGACCTTTTGCCACTCAATGGTGGTGTGATGGAAACGGGGGGGGGGGGGGGGGAGGGAGCAATTTGAGTGTTAAGTGCCCTGTAACCTTGGAATTTTAAAAACAATCCTGAATTAATATTATTGTCTATCCATGACCATGGTGAAGGAGGATGGAAACTGGTCTTTCTCCAGGGACCTGGGGACCTCATCTGCCTAGGACAATGAAATTTCCCAATCTGCTCCAGAGAGATTTCTGTTGTTGGAGTTAGGGAGCTGGGAAAGAGACATGAAAGTCTATCTCAGCTACGGATACATGTCATCTTCACCCACTGCCTTTTTAAAAAAATTTACTTACTTGAAAGGCAGAGTTCCAGAGAGAGGAGAGACAAAGATCTTCCATCCTCTGGTTCACTCCCCAGCTGGCTGCAACTAGTAGAGCTGAGCCAGGCTGAAGCCAGGAGCCAGGAGCTCCTACTGGATCTTCTACGTGGGTGGCAGAAGCACAAGGATTTGGGCCATCTTCTGATGCTTTCCCAGGTGCATTAGCAGGGAGCTGGATTGGAAGTGGAGCAGCAGGGACTTGAACTGGCACCATTAGATGGCAGCACTGTAGGCTGTGGCTTAACTCACTATGCCACAGTTCCAGACCCAGGAACCATGTTACTAACAGTTTCAGAAGCAAATAAAAAGTATCAATGGATTGAATATTTCTTAGGGGTGGAAAAAGAGAAGTTTGAAAATCCTTCAGTTCATCTTCATAAATTGGGATAGAATTGGATAGAAAAATACCATTACTTATGCTTCTTTGTTTTAACATTGATAGAGAAATTTTATTTTTGACAGGCAGAGTTAGACAGTGAGAGAGACAGAGAGAAAGGTCTTCCTTCTGTTGGTTCACCCCCGAAATGACCGCTACAGCCGGCGCCTCGCCAATCCGAAGCCAGGAGCCAGGTTCTTCCTCCTGGTCTCCCATGCAGGTGCAGAACCATCCTCCACTGCCTTCCTGGGCCACAGAAGAGAGCAGGACTGTAAGAGGAGCAACCAGGACAGAATCTGGCACCTCAACTGGGACTAGAACCCGGGGTGCTGGTGCCGCAGGCGGAGAATTAGCCTAGTGAGCCACAGCGCCAGCCAGAGAAATTTATCTTTAATACAACCTGGCTGGTGCTCAAGGAAAATATACATTGTGGTTGTAATCCATGTAGTTTTTGTACAGCCTTTTACGGAGCATTGAAGATAGTTCCTCTCACCAAGGAAAAAAAATCATTTTAATTCTTTAAGCATTTTATCCAAACATAGTTAGCCCTTTCATCTTCATCCCTAAACTAAATGCTTTTTAAAACATAGGTTAAATTTCAAAACTGACCACAGGTCAAATTGAAGATGAGATGCAAAGTGGAGCATATGTCTCTGCAGCCATAAATAACTTTCCAATTTTGTTTTTTAGGCTGGCAGGAATCATTGGGTTAAAGCCATGGATGGGAACAGACACTTCTGAAGAAGTATACACTATGATCTGAAACTTTTGGAAGAACAACAATTATGTTCTTCCAATATCATCTAATCTCAGATTCTCTCTAGGAGGAAAAACAGCATAACCCTTCTACCCTGGCAGTGGCGAGGTCAGTTTTACATCGGGAAACCATTGCAGAGGGTGGATGTGTCCTAAGGTGACGGGTCTACAGTCCAGGGTCAAGGAATAAGATATTCATCACGTCTGAAAGGGAGGCACTTCCAGTTTCTTGAGCTTCCGTCTGGTATTTTACTTGTCCAATTTTGAATCTCCACGATTTCACGTGGGATAGAGATTCCAGGGACCCACAGGTGGCAAGAAAATGTTTCATCATGGCAAAAGCAGACATTTCAGAAGGGTTGGCATGACTGAGGCAGAACAGACTTAAGCTCGTTTTAATTCATGCCACCATGAAAGCTGTGCGACGGGTAAGAACAGATGGAGATGACCTTGTATCGGGAAAAACAGTCACAGAAGGCACGGTGTTGTGCAATGGATTGAGGACGCGTTGTTGCTCTCATTTAATCCATCTGAACATCATACAGGGTGTCTGTCTATATGGGATATTTAGGGTCATTAACACTTTATTGAATATAATCTTATATGAATTATTGATTCCTCTCTCCCAATCTTTTAATTGTCCCAAGGAGATAGTGTAAGTTTGTTTAGTTTTACCACCAAGTGCATTGCCTTAAATAATATTTATATTGAATTGCGAACTGCCTTTCATGTTATTCACCTTTTGCAATAAAAGGAGGTAAAACAGGGACATATAAATAACTCAAAACTTAATTACTATGTTAGAATGGAAAATATTTGACTTAACACATGTCAGGAGAAAAACAGTGTTCAAATAATAAATGTGCTTATGATTAATGACTGGATGGAATTCCTTAACAGGCACATCCAGGCTCACTCATGCACAAGGTATGCTACAGATGACCCTGCCGTCTGTCCCTCCAGCCCTTGTTCCAGCCCCAATTCAAAAGCACACACACCATGCGAGAGCATACATTAATGCACAGGATGAAATTATAAATAAAGTTTACATCAACTCTAACACCAGGTTTTGATGTGAAAGGTGATTAACTGTATGAGCCATCCATCTTCAAAGTGGAGGGGATGAGGATGTTGTCAGAATAAAAATGGTAGGAAAAAAAAGAAGACATCCCCAGGATGTGTAAATCTGAAAAAGTTATAGATCTTTTAGCTATTTTTAAATACAGATTTTTCTTTATTTGAAAGAGTTACAAAGAGGGAAGGAGAGACAGAGTTTCCATCTGCTGGTTCATTCCCCAGATGGCAACAACGTGGAACTAGGAGATTCATCTGGGTATCTCATGTGGGTAACTGGATCTTCAGCAGCTTTCCCAGGTGCATTAGCAGGAGCTGGATCAAAAGTGGAGCAGTCAGGACTTGAACTGGTGCCAATATGGGATGTTGGCATTGCCAGTGTCAGCCTAACATGCTATGCCACAATGCTGGCCCCAGAGTTACAGATGTCATACCAACAAATGTAATTACACTAGGTTTCAAGAAGAGTTCAAGTGTACACTGGTGGCAACTGTATTCTTAATAGGTAAGAATCAAAATTGAGGTCTGAGAGTCATAGTGGAAAATGTATGGCCATTAACATGCAGCTGCCAACCTGGTCATGAAATCAGGATCAGAGTAAATAAAAAAATCCAAAATGATCTAGGATGTCTGATAGGATAAGTGGCATTGGCACAATTCCATGGATGAGAAAAACTCCAGAGGAAATGAATGCTGACCTAACAAGGAACTAATGTGACTTTTGCTTAGTCCTGGGATTTATTTGGTTTTATTCTCCAAGGCAGATGGATATGCTAATGGTCGTACAAGTCATAAAGAGTATAACCATTTGGGGTGGAAATTTGATCTAGCAATTGAGAAACTGGTTAGGACACCTGCATCCTATATCATCGTGCCTGGATTCAAATCCCAGCTCCACTTCTGGTTCCAGCTCACTGCTAATGCAGGCCCTGGGAGGTAGCAGGTGATAGTTCAAGTAGTTTAGTACGTGACACCCAGTGGAATACCTGGGTTTAGTTCCTGGCTCCCAGCTCTGCCCTGGCACACCCTGGCCTTTGTTAGCAATGGAGAAGGGAGTCAGTGGATGGGAAATCTCTCAATCTCTGCCTCTCAAAATGTTTTAAGAGGTATGACCATCAGCATGTATTTATCGGTCCTGGGGACTAGACGCCAATCAACTCCAGGATTAGGTAAAATTCAATCCTGTCCCTTAGTAGCTCAGCATTCTTCTTTTCCTTCATGGAGTTTTTCTCCTCCACAAAATTGTGCCATGTCACTTAGCCATCTTGAACACTAAAAAGCATTGGAAATCCTTAAGTGTTGGCAGCATGGTTAGAGGGAACATTACCCACTGTTCTGATGAGAAGCACAACATACTTCCACTCCCTTGAAGATTCTGTGAGAAGGGCATGCCCCTTGCACTAGGCTTTCTATGGTGGTGCTGTGTTGTAGCAGTTCACACTGTGGCCTCGTTACTCTGTGGCCAGTCCTTTGAACAGACAGGACAACTGGCAAAGGAATTCTTCGAGATGCATGGCCTGTGATGACCAAGCAGTACTAATAGAACTGCTGGTCAGGGTGATCCAGACCCCTGTCACTCTCTCTGGGAGAGAGCCTCCCTCAGGCTTCAATAAGGCAGATCACAATTACCAATGAGTGCTCAAGGAGACTCAAGATCCCACTATATTGTGCCATCGGAGGAGTAAGTGAAGATTATTAGGGCGAGTCTAGAAAGTTGAAATCTTTACTTAGTATAGAGTTGGTCTTCTGTATATAAAGTCAACTAAAAACAAATCTTAAGAATGGGATGGGAGCAGGAGTAGGCAGTGGGACGGGAGTAGGGGTGGGAGGGCGAGTATGGGGTGAGGAGCTGCTATACTCTGAAAGCTGTACATATGAAATTTGTATTCGTGGAATAAAAGCTTTCTTAAAAGAGAAAATGTAAATAAAGCCAACTCGAGTGTAGTCCCTTAGGGGATTGTTTTTGCTTTAAGGTTTATCTTACTTATTAGAAAGGCTAAAAGAAAGAAAATGAACGAATCTTCTCTCCACTGGTTCACTTACAAAATGGCCACAACAATTGGTATTGGGGCAGACGGAAGCTAGAGGCCTGGAACTCTACCCAGATCTCCTATATGGGTGGTAGGGACTCAAACTCTTGGGCCATGATCTTCTGCTGCTTTCCCAAATGCATTAGCCGGGAGCTATATTGGAAGCAGGGCAGCTGGGACTCAAACCAGCGATCTGATCTGGGATGCCAGCGTGTCAGGCAGTGGCTTAACCTGCTGTGCCACAACACTGGACACAGGCAGTTGCTTTTTAGTATAAATTTACTTTTTATTGCCATGGATTTTTTAAATGTTTATTTACTTGAAAGGTAGAGTTACAGGGAGGCAGATAGGTCTTCCATCCACTGGTTCACTCCCCAGATGGTTGCAACAGCTGAAGTTGCACTGATCCGAAGCCAGGAGCAGGTCTCCCACATGGGTACAGGGCCCCAAGGACTTGGGCCATCTTCCACTGCTTTCCCAGGCCATAGCAGAGAGCTGGATTGGAAGTGGAGCAGCTGGGACTCGAACTGGCACCCGTATGGGATGCCGGCACTGCAAGTGGGGACTTTATCAGCTAAGCCAGTCCCTTGTTTTATTTATGAAATCCATTTTTTGGTCATCTCAAAAGTCCATTTCATTGGAAGACATCTCCATAACCCAGCAGCAGAGAATTGAAGACACTCTCCTTCTGACTTTTCCATACAACTGACAATTTGTTCTTATTTTTACTTTTGAGTAACTACACGAATCCTTATGTAGCCTAATTTAGAAAGAATTAGTCCAGCCCTGGCAGAGGGCAGCACAGATTTGGAGATCTCATCTGCGTCATGAAGAATTTCCTGGTAAACTGGATTCTGTTGGCTTGGTTGAAAACAACTTCACAGAGCTGGAGAATTTGGCTGGGAAGTTGCAAAAAATGGGAAGCATCACGTGCAGCGATGCTGCGAACCTCGGGGCTGCTGGCTCCTGTGCTGCCAGGAGGGTGAGGGAAAGGTCATGTCACATTTGAAAGACTGAGGTCTGCAAGAGTGTCACATGGGCTGCTGCTGTGTTCTCACCAATTTCAGCACAAGCACTGAGCTGTGCCCACACCCACAACTGGCCAGGGAATGGAGAGTGGAGAGCAAGAGAATGGAATGCCAGTGTGCCAAGAGAGTGTCAGGCTCAGCTCAGGCTCCTTTTAAGGGGGGGGATCCAGTCCACGTAGGAAAAGCCTGGCAGAGAGTGCCAATCAGAGATGAGGCTACTGGGCAGATGTTTGTAGCCAACATAGACCAAGAGGGACAACTTCCTCCCTGGGGATGTGCAGCACTTTGATGATCGTGTTGTGAGGACACCAGAGGTCAGGGTTTTGTAGATGTTACTGCTATTATAATTGAACAAATGCCTACATCTTCAACTTACGCCACTCTTTGATCTATTCTTAAATGTAGTTGTAAGTGCCTACATAACCTAGAATGAGGTTCACACTCAGTAGAGTAATGAAAGGGAAGCATTAGAAAATGAATCGAATGACCGATCCAAACAATTTTGAACAATGGAGGGAGAGAATGGTCTTAAAGAGTAACCCTAATGGGGTTTAATATACTGCTTCACGCATATAGGCACAACAACATTACCATTGTACACGGTATAGATCCAGTGAATTCTTTTTTGAACTATAGAGTGAAAAATGTTTTTGTTCCCAAGGCAGTGATGCTGCTACGATATAAATGGCTCATTGTAGAGGCAAAAACATGGCTCCTACCGCTGCTCCTGCTCTTGGTCCATGTGTCTAACCCCACATGGTATGGGCCACGACATGTCAAGTCCTCTACTTGCCAGTTATAAACTTCCCTTCAGGGGGTAGAACACGGGCCTGCACATGTTCTGTTTCTTTTCTCCCCTGAACATGAAGTCCCACGTTTTGTACTTTGGGCTTTTTTCAAAAACTTGATTTTGCTGGCTCAATATTTCTTTTCTGGGTGTTGGAATAACGAATGTCAGTGTCGCTTCAATGTACCAGCTTGTTTTCCTTGTGATGCCCTGAAGGCAAGGCGTTGTGAGAGCTGCCTGTGGTCTGTGGCCACAGGCAGAACCGCACAAAGTGGCTCATTGTCTGAGTGTGCAGATAAATCCGGGCTCAGGATCTGCCCTGTCAGTTTGGGGAGCTCAGAGACGTGTTTGGCATCACAGCTGGTACCTTTCTATGGCGCTCTGATGCGTTTCCATGGAAAGGAGCCGTGTCGTTAACTGCTGGGGTGTCACCGTGGTGTTTGCGTGTTATTACCGTTTTGATATATGTAGAACAGCACTGAAGCATTTAGTGTTTTTTTTTTTAAAGAAATTACTGGTTATTTTAGTGTATAAAAGTCTGAAAATAACCTGTCAGTTCAATTATTAATTGAAAATAACTTCCTGTATTAAGGAGATGGATCGTGGAGCAGCCGTTTGGCATAGCAGTCAAGACACCACTTGAGAAGCCCACATCACATATTGGAGTTCCTGGGTTCGAGTCCCAGTTCTCCCAGTTTGTTTCTTGCTAATGCGTACATCGGGAGGCAGCGGGTGACGGCTCAGGTAGTTGGGTGTCTACCACCCACATGGGAGACTCAGATCGAGTTCTTGGCTGCTGGCTTTGGTCTCATCCAGCTCTGGCTGTTGTGGGTATTTGTTGTGAATGAATTAGCAGATTGGAGTTCTCTTGCTCTCTAACTCTGCCTTTGAAAGAAAATAAATCTTAAAAAAAAAAAAGAAGAGGAACATGGAGAGCAACTTCTCTCACGTTTCTTGATCATCTTCTGTAGTATCCTTATCTTGACAGAGAAGAATCTATCCCGAGTGGCTGCTTTTCTACAACAGATTAAATTCTTAAGCTGTCAATGTATGATGTACCAAGAGATGACAGTGCCAAGATCTCCTCTAAGCCTTTCAGATTGGTGGCCTAAGATTCACCTCCTTGGGGCTGGCACTGTAGTACAGCAGGCTAAGTTGCTGGTTGTGATGCTGGCATCCCATGTCGGAGTACCGGTTTGAGTCCTGGCTGCTCTGCTTCTATCCAGCTTCCTGATAACATGCTTGGGAAGCAACATTCCTAGATTCCTCCTTCCCTATACTGTTACCATACTTTACTTGTAGAGGACGGGGGCTCCCTAGTGATACTGTTCTAGCACACTAACACAGGTCCTTTCTGCACTGGCTTGCTTCAGGGAGGAGTGGCAGGATTCAGGCCCTTTTCTGTGGGAACATACTATGCACTGCCTAAGCACTACCTTTCATATCTTTTCTTTCTCCACTCTGAGAAATCTTTAAGCCCAGAGCAAGGAAATCTGTATATGACCATGCCTTCTCTGTAAATATATCCAATTTATGTTCCATGTTAGTTATTTCAGTATGTTTTCAGGTTTAAAAGTTGAAAAGATAATTCTGTTATTTTTTAGTTTGAAAGGCAGAGTTAGAGAGAGAGAGAGAGAGAGAGAGAGGTCTTCCATCTGCTGGTTCACTCTCTAAATGGTTGTAATGACCCAGCTATGCCAAGCTGAAGCCAGGAGCTTTTTCTGTGTCTCCCACATGAGTGCAGGGCCCTAAACTTTCAGCCATCCTCTACTGCTTTCCTGAGTGCATTATCTGGGAGCTGGATCAGAAGTGGAGCAGCCAGGACTCAAAATGGTGCCCATTTAGGATGTTAGTTCTGCAGGCAGTGGCTTAACCGATTAGGCCACGAGGCCAACACCTGTTTTTCTGAATGTTATTTCCATAGCTGATATCTAAAACATGGGTGAAAATTATGTGACAGAAATAAAACAGGAAGCACAAACAGGAAAACAATTTAATATTGCCTTGTTAGTTATACAGCATGATCATGCACTTCTGTGGTGTGGATACAGCAGGGCATGTAAACAGAACCTATCATGTGTAGTGTCACTTCTAACCATATGTTCTGATGTTATGCTGTTGCAGAGGTTTCAGAGTTCAGAGACACTTTAGGGTTTGTCTAGCCCACACCGTCTTACCTCCTTTTCAAAAGATACAGAATGAAAGAATACAGATTTTAAGTAATTTACACATGGTCACATATGTATTTAGAGGCAGAGTCCTCAAAATTCCATATGTAGCCTTCTATTTGTGGAATTTTCCCATAAAATTTTGATGTGTTGAAAGGCCTTCCAGCTCCTCAACAAAGGGTCTCAAGATGGAGGCAAAACAAGCTTAGACAAAGAAGTCAGTGTATGAAAAGGCTCTCCAAGCTCATGGACTAGCCTCAGTGAACAAACATTTACAAAACAGTGAGCCATTAGTTGGGATCATTGGAAGGCACTGTAAAAAGACCATCCAGGTAAAGCTCCAGGACCACGTGCCTATGAACTACTGAGATAATCTAGCAGAAGCTTCAGATTGTGTCATTAACAAATGTGAGTCTGCACCAAGTCTGGCAAATGCATTGAGGCAATTTGATGATATCCTCAAACCTAACCTACGAATCCACCTTAAAAATACTACCCATGGAGATAAGATCCTTTGAGCTAGTTGGTGAGGCCTGGGAAGACACCTAGAAGGTTGCCTTCCCCAGACAGCCACCCTGGCAATTATGAGCGTGGCATTAGAAATGGGTTTCTGAAGGTGTCATCTCAGAGGGGAGCAGTAGGGAACTTTGAATAGTGCAGACTTTGCTAGAAAACTGTACCAACTCCTCAAAGTCATCCTTTGAGGGGGGAGGGCTACCATCAGCCTGGTGAGAGCAGGTCTAATGAGGGCTAAAATAAAGTAAAGGTTGTGCAATTGAACAAAGAGGATCTTGTTGGCTCCTGGGTCTTATTCTAGCTAATAAGCCACTGGAGAAGGTGTTCTTTGGGGAGAAGAAAGCTGTAACCTTCTTTAATTTGGTAGAAAATTAGGAGATATTGTTGATTTCGTGGTCTTTGGAGACTTTATCTAGTGGCAGAAAGAAGCAGTGGGAACACTTAATTGAGAATGCAGGATCTTGGAATTTGTTTTTCTTCATTGCTTTATTTTTATTTTTTTCCCCTAGTTGCTTTTAGTCCGAGTAACTTCACAGAGAAGAAAGAAGGCTAGAATAGGGGCTGAGGTCCTATAGTTGGGAAAAGTCTTCATTCACTAGGTGATTAGTGAATATTCAGGACCCTAAACATGACCCACAAAATGCTTTGCTATGAATTAAGGTTAAAATGCTGGACACCGTCCCTGACTTTATGCAGTGTAAGCTGCAGTCAACGATGTCAACAACTATAGTAACTGACAATTTCTGTGGCCCATGGTGGTCTACATGGAGGACTTCATTGAGAAGTTCCTAACTAAATTTGTGGAGATGCTGCCCATGGGAAATCCTTCAAGAGAAGGATGGGTTGAAGTTAATCAGAAGAAGGAGGGCCACAGTGTTCCAAGTAGCAGAAAGCACCCTTAAAGAAAGTTAGTGCTTCTGAGAAATTCATTAAAGGAGAAGGTGAGGGTGAGGGAGGGAGCTGAAGAGATGAGTAACTGTGGGGAGCAGGGTCCGTCTCCCGCAACATGGCGGGGCACCCGGGTGAGAAATAAGTACTGAAACTGTGGACTGAAACTAACTCTATGCGTCTGATCTACCATCATATGGTGCTGAGAGGGAGTAAACAAATCTTACACAGCTGCGTTGTCAATTAGCTGATTCCTGATCCAACCTCTGATTGGAAGAGAGCGGCGTGCTCAGCATGTGGGCAGCAGAGCATGGATTGGTGGGAGAGGACTGTAAAAGAGGGAGAGAGACAACATGTGGGGCCCCCTGAGAGAGTCGGTTGGGGAGCTCGTTGGTGCCGCTCCTCCGCGAAAGCGGGGGAGCGGCAGAAAATCTGGGAAGGACCGGGGAAAGAAAACAACGTCCGGTCCGGTGTCGTTCCTCCGCGAGTGGGGGAGCGACAAGTAACTAATTGTAGGTGTGGTGAGGCTTGGAAGGATATTATAAGGGGCTGGGATTCAAATCAGAACAGAAGGAGCATTGAAGGGTTTTGTGTGATGGGTGACCTAATGCATTCAGCCTAATGTGACTGCATCAGGAGGTCTTCACAGATGACCAAATAGCAGGCTATTTACCAGTTTTTTGTTTGTTTGTTTGTTTTTGGTTTTTTTTAGTTTGATAGGTAGAGTTAGAAAGAAAGGTCTTCCTTCCATTGGTTCACCCCCCAAAATGGCTGCTACGGCCGGAGCTATGCCGGTCTGAAGCCAGGAGCCAGGTGCTTCCTCCTGGTCTCCCATGCGGGTGCAGGGCCCAAGCTTTTGGGCTATCCTCCAGTGCCTTCCCAGGCCACAGCAGAGAGCTGGACTGGAAGAGGAGCAACCGGGACTAGAACCCAATGCCCATATGGTATGCCAGCACCGCAGGTGGAGGATTAACCAAGTGAGCCACAGCGCCAGCCCCAGTTTTTGCTTTTTAAAAAAAGATTTACGTATTTGAAAGGCAGAGTGACAGTGATGGGGGAGGTAGATGGACAGATAGGTATCTTCCTCTTACTGGTTTACTTCCTGAACGTCCACAATAGCAGCACTGGCCAGGTAAAGCTGAGAGCCAGGGATTCCAGCCTGGTCTCCCTGTGGGTGGTAGGGGCTCAAGTACTTGAGCCATCATTTACTACTTCCCAGGTACATTAGGAGGGAGTTGGATCTGAAGCAGCATAGCCTTGACTCCAACTGGCACTCCAGTATGGGATGCTGGTGATACAAATGGTAGCTTAACCTGCTGTGCCATAATGCTGGCCTCTGCTTCCCAATTCTTATGGTTCTCAGATCCTTATGAACAGAAGAAACCAGAAATAATCTTGCCCTATATATCTGTTCAAATCCATACACATATTCATGTTAACTTGCAGCTTTGGATGTGAACCTGAGAACGGAATCAACACTCACGGTTTTGTTTCCCATTCTTTTCTATGCATCCCAGGGTTATCTGGTGCAACTGAGAACTGTACCATTATTATGTGGTCCTTCAGGGAGAAAGCTTGTATGTCTCAGCCCATGGAGGATAGACAAGTATGGCAGATACAACTGTTGGCTCTTTGTTCATTTGTTCTCATTCACTGAAGATCTTCCATTACACCCCAAGGGAGGAGCAGCTCATTTGACTGGCAAGATAGAGAGGAGGCTCTAACTATATAAGGCTCGGCTTCTTTTCACTACGTGGAGCATCTCTTGATGATTGGATCCCACTGCTCACATACTTGGAGCTTGCTCAAGTGTATGGACTCTGCCCCTACACTGGGCAGACCTGTGGCTCTGAGTGTAGGTGCTGTTTACAGGACGCTCACTAGGATCTCTACTTTGTTGCTCTGTTGAATCCAGTTACCCCAGTAATAAAGCTTACACTTTAAGTTTTCATCTTTCCAATCCCTATACTTATCTTGGAATTTGAGAGGGAAGAAACAAACATTATCACTTTATCCAAGAAAATCTTAACAGTGATAATATCATTGACTTTTATCTATGCCTGGTTCTCTGGTTGTTTTTGCCTTATTGAAGTCTAGGTGTGGAGAAGACTCAAGTTTATTCATCTAGTTCACCTTCAAACACTTAGGAGAAGGCAGTCAACAGAAGGCGCTATCTGGACAGGGAAAGTCTGAGACCCCTTCCTCTTCCATATCCACCTTAACTACCCCCGATTTTGGGTCCTTTTCTACAGGAAGAAATGAAGAAAACCTTGGTGAGTGTAGAGCTATTGTGCCATCCCTTCCCAGTGTCTACAGATCTGATGGGGAAGACTGGAAGATGTTACGGGATAAGGGGACAAAGGCTGGAGAGCTTTCTTATTCTCATGTGTCATCTAGTCTCTAGGGAATCTGGTTTTGGATATTAACCCTATTCCTGGTTATGTCTTAGTTGCTTAGCTATTTTCTGCATGTTATTTTCTTGTTTTAAATTTATTTTCTTACTTTGCTGTGTGCGTTTTTATAAACTTAAGTTATTTTAGCAACAAGATTGGGGATAGGCAAAATCCTTCCCAAATATTCAAGTCCCTTCAGACCTGCTTGGTTGCCCAATCTGCTTTGGCATGTAGAGATTCATAATTTGGAAACACTCAGGTTCCTTAAATTCATGAAAACATTGTAAAGTCCACAGAAGTGATTTTTAAGAATATTAGTGCCACTGCCATCCTTTAGTAGTCCCGATTTATCAGATGTCTATCATCAATTTTTTAAAGGCTAGTTCATTTCTAGAAAATGTCCAGAGATCAGCTTCCACTGGTCCTTGAGCCTCAAAGCCTAAACTCCTTATTGATCAGCTGGGGGATCGCTGAATTGTTTCCCTGGATACTGAAGTATAATGACCTCATTTTGGGGCAAGGGATAGGGCAAACATGATTCTCAGCATCTGACTGCTGCAAATGCAAGTGGATAGGGAAGTCAAAGCATTATGGAGTTATGCATGGAGGGAACTCGGCTTTCATGGAGTTGAGGAGCCATTTAGTCAAAAGTATCACCTGTCTTCCAATTTCAGAAACCATCTAGACTGACAGCAATACCCTTTTGCAGGCAGTCTCTGTTCTAACAAGTGTTTTTATAACTTCATCTTCAGCAAACACACATTTGGTAGCTACTATTAGGTGTTAGCCATACCGGCTTCCAGATTTCTACACTGGTTGTAATTCTTTCCTAAGTTTCTATAAGGAGAATTTATAGACTGACTCAATGGCCATATATTTCAATGTCTGCTTCTCTTGTCCACAGATCCATCTTATCTACAATTGCTTCTATGAGTGCCAAATACATAGGGCTATGTCTACCAATGTTTGCACTTTCTGGTGTGTTTTCCTTACATCCAGAACATGCATCCATAAATGTTCTGTTCCTTGGTTAGTCCCATGTTTTCATCTAGGCTCTTTTGTACTTTTTCACTATTTCCTGTACGTGTGTGTATACGTGTACACACTTTCTTACATCTGCCAAGTTGGCAGGCTGGTGGGTCCTGAATGTATTGGAAAGGAAATACTGCTTGGTAATAACAGTTTTGGTAGGAAAGCTTTTCCTTCTTTAAGGATAAAAAGGAGGAGCATGTTCCAAGTAAAAAGAATACTACATATAATTATCATCCCAGATGTAAATAAAAATACTCCATCGTGGTTAGAAGAAAGTCTCAAAGTCCTAGACCTCCAAAAGAAACAATCCAAGGGTATCAGAGGCTGTTTTCCTTCAGGGCACAGAGAATGAAGCTTGACCTTGAGGTATTATGGCCATTTTCTCTGCTAGCTCTGATCATTAGCTGCAGTAGTCAAAGACAGTGACTTTCCTGTTAGGCTGACACCTGGAGGCAAAATCATCCAGAAGCTTGCACCCTGTGACCTTTCCCACTCTGTCAGTCAATGCCACACTGAGCTATTCCCGAAATCACTGCGAGCATGACTGCCAATCACATTTGTGCTTCCTCCTATCTTCAAATCCCACACCCCCGGGAGTGAGGGTGATGACAGCCTCTCCTTGTCTCTTTCATGAGAAGTGTATAAAGCTGTCCTCTTGCCCTCCATGCTCACCCTCTCCAAGCACTTGTCACACCCGAGTTGTAGAATTCTACAGGGGGAAGGAATGTGCATCACCTACTGGATTTCTATTGGCAATTTAATGAGTAATTAGTATCACCTGCTGTTCTGGGACTTGTGAATACTGAAGAGACAAGTATGGAGAAAGAAGACTTCTTCCAGCCAGAAACATTCATTCAATCATTCATTAACTTCTCATTTATTGATTTCTCACCATGCAGACATGGAGCTTACATTCAAGTGAAGGAAGACAGACAATAAGTAGGTAAAAGGAGTTAGGTTGTGATAATTATTTGGATAAGTTAATTTGGAGACTGTATTTCCTACTTATCCAATCGAACAGTAATCTAGATGTTGCTATGAAGGTCTTTTATAGATATAATTGCAATTCATCATCAGTTGACCTGGGAGATTCCAGATAAACTGGGTGGCCCAATTCAATCATCCTAAATGCCCAGATGTGAGACAGAGCTCCCCTGAGCGAAGAAGAAATTTGCCCTTTGGCACCTTCAGTCCATGTTCAAAAGTTCTACATAGTCCTTGTTGTCTGTCCTGCTGATTTTGAACCTATTTAGGCAGTTTCCCAATTGCCTAAGTCAATTCTTACAGAAAACCTCTTCATATTATTTTCTATGGATTCTGTTCTCATTGACAGACTGCTACGACGAAAAAAAAATGAACTAGAATGGATACGTAAACAAAGTTTGACAGCTATTTCTTTGTTGATGAAGAGCTAGAGTAACAGAGTAGACATAGTGATTACCAGTACACAAATGCTCTGGAGAAAGACGAAATACAGCCCAAATCCTTTAGGATCTTGTTAGTTTTTGTATTTTTTATTCTCTCAAATAACACCAACTTCATCATATGGGTGCCGGTTCAAGACCTGGCAGCTCCGCTTCTGATCCAGCTCTCTGCCATGGCCTGGGAAAGCAGTAGAAGATGGCCCAAGGCCTTGGGCCCCAGCACCCACGTGGGAGATCCGGAAGAAACTCCTGGATCTTGGCTTCGGATTAGCACAGTTCTGGCCATTGTGGCCAATTGGGGGAGTGAACCATCGGATGGAAGCTCTCTCTCTGCCTCTCTGTGTAACTGACTTAAATAAATTTCTTAAAAAAGTCCTGCTACTTAACACCTGCAAACATATCTGATGTATGAATACCTTGGCAATTCTGCATCATGTATTCTCACGCACTTGTGGCTAACACATACCGGAGCCAGACAGATAGCAAATCCTGCTCAGTGAACACATTCATTGGTATAACCCAGTTGATGAGCTTGAGTGAGGTGGGAATTACATATGGATAGAGGGTAATTAGACTTATCTGTAATGTTAGTCTACTCCAGCATTCCCCTATTATCTTGAAATTTCTTCAACTCTTAAGTCTGCAGAGAAGAATCAGGTACCTTCAAGCTGAGATTTAAATGTCTTTCAAAATTGTTAGTTGTGTTGTTATCAATGAATGAGTGCTATTTTCTTCCTTCCAACAAGATCTTGTGCGCAACTTCTCATTGCCAAAAGGTCCTCAGACAGTTGGAAGGGGGAGAGGAATTGAAAGGAAACCTCTGCTATATGGATTTCAAAACTATAGTTTCTGGGTAAGGGAAATTACTATCTGTCATTTTTGTACACATCTGGCACTGGGACGAAGCATAGGAGAGTACTGCTCTGCTTGAAATAATGACATCGTTATGCACACCCTCCCTTTTTCTGGTTAGCTGGATAGGAAGACATGTTCCCAGGGTTGAGCGAGGTAGGGCAGTACTCCCCCCTGTAGCACATTTGGAATAGGATGTACTTCCCCCTTTTTGGAATGCATGAAGTGATACCCTCCTAAGGTGCCTTAAACAGAGGAGGCATCCAAGTTGTAATTACCAATTCTAGTTTGGCATTGTCAGGGAAAAGAGATTGTTTTAACAAGATATGGAAATATAAAGACCAGAATGAGTCTATCAATTCATTTATGCAAAAGTGTTTTTTTTCGGCATCTACTATGTGTTAACCATAGATGTAGGGGATAGGAATTTATTTTACTTGTATACTGAGGAGTCCTGTTTTCCATTTATGTTACTTTTCAGCAGGCAGTATACGTGGAACATAGAAGGCTTACTGAGCACTTGCTATATGCAACCTCCCTGACTAGGCAATCAAATGTGGGGCAGCTCAGTGAAGGGTGCCCCTGTGACCAGGAGGTTAAGACAGGAACTCAGGACACAGGGGGAAACATGGGTTGCTGTAGTCTAGCTGGTGGTTCACAGTGGAGCTCTGGTAGATGCAGCCGGAGTCCTATGATTCACAGTGGCTGGGGATCACAGTGAGAAGGAAAGATTGAGAGCAAGTTTTCACGGAGCTTGATTTTGTCTAGGTATTAAGGCAAAATTCAGTGTTGGGGAAATATGACCCAAGGGTTTGCATCATGTAACCTGAACTATAGTACCAGATCCTGTGTGAAGATCTTGCCTGGTATGTAACAAGAGACCAATAAATACTGGCTGAGTGAACAGAAATAAAATCTACAACCAATGGGATTTGGTAATTGCATCATAATAACTGGTCCATGGCTCTGAAGTCCTCTCGTTAAGGCTTACACCTAGGGCTTTGGGAAACTTGTACTCTGGAGTAGACTGAACGACCTCATCATGATATTGGTGGGGTTTGTAAGAAGGCCAATCTTGACTGTTGTGACATCTGGGCCACTCCTGGTGGTATAAGCATCATTGCCACAACTCTGTCTGGAGTTCGCTCAGTACCACTGCTAGAGTTGGGACAGTTTGAAGGGAGGGCAGGACTCCAGCCCACAGTGAACCCAGGCAAGGCTGAAGCTGGGAGCCAGAAACCCAATCACTGGAGCCATCACTTCCGCTTCCCAAGGTCTTCATTAGCAGAAATGTGGAGTTAAAGATCAAAGATGCAGGCATCTAAACTGATGTCTCAACTGCTAGATTACATGCCTGGCTCTAACTCCTTTTTGTTACTGTCTGCTGTTCCTACTTCCATGTTTAACATAACCCCAGAAGAACTGCAGAATATTTGAGGAAAATTTCTGAGCAATGCTTGAATCTGCTAAAACCTAAATCAGCTTCCCTATTGTTTTGTAAAGACTATCAGTTTCTCCTATCACCAAGAGATCTATCCAACTTTGACTTGAATATTGACAGGAAAATATATACTGTCTAAGACTGAATGCACATATGTATTTGTATACATAGCACATGTGTTTAATATTAATCTGATAACATGTATTAGTTTATACATGATGCATTTTTACACTGATTATGTTGCATATCTTAGTTGAATGTAACATAACTATGTATAGTTTTGTATATACAGCTTTATGTGTGCATCAGATTAATGCATGACCCTTGGGAGAGTCAACAGGAAGAACCTGGTGAGCGGCTGACATTCAAGGAGAGCGCTGAAGCCAGGGCAGAGTCTGTGTGCAATTTTTGCACTATTTACCCTTCCCCTTGGGGTGGGTAGTTCTAGGTTCATGAATACCAAACAAAGGAAGACAATGAAAAGTTAAAGGTGCAGGCACCAAGTAAGAACTGAGGGAGACGTTGTGGCAATACTCCGGTCTTGGCCAGCCAGGAGGGCAGCACAGGCTGGAGAAAGAGCACAATCCCTACAGCCAGCCCTGCCAGCCCAGGGTGTGCTCCCTGAGCCATGTGCTGTGAGCCTCCTACGGACCAGCTCACTTTCCCCTCACACAGCCCTAGGAGGTAGGTACTGCTCTCCCCCACCTCCTTCTCAGAGGAGGGGACGGAGGCTTAGCAAGACCAGTCACCTTGTCTGCAAACATGGCTGCCACTCAGAGACATCCTCCATACACACTTTGAGTGCACGAACAGCGAAGGCCACACGGCTGGCAAGTGGAGAGCTGCGACTGGACTCAAGCTCAGCCCACAGGCAGATCCCTATCTTGCCTCGAGGCTTTTGTGTTTGCGGCTAGCAAGGAAGCTGCCGCGGTGGTGGTTAGTGTACCCTGTCTGAGCAGGGGAAGCTCTGTCTGCTCTCCCTGAAGTGAGCCCAGCTGCTGGAATATGCCAGCAGAGCTGTGTTACCAGGAGTAGCCAGCTGCCGACTGATTATCTCCATGAAGGAATGCCGTTTTGCTATTTCCCTCTGACTGATCCCGAAATTCAAATGGGGAAGGACTCCAAGCCCAACATATCTGAGATAGGGATGAGGGTACCCTTGTGTGATCACACTGAGAACCTGCTGGGAACACGCTCAAGTCATTATTCTGACAGATCAGGAATACGGTCTCATCCCAGGCCCGTGGCCACATATGCTGGGCACACACCACAGGCAGTCTAAGCTTGCTTCTTTCACAAAGCCTGCCCACAGGAGTCCGAGGGCTACTCCTGCTAGGAAATCGGAGTCACTTGGCCACACAACGATTTAGAAAAGTCAGCAGGCAAGAACTCCTGGCTGGAGGTGTGCCTTTAAAGCCATTCTCTCCAGAAGCCTTTTGTAGGCGAGTGGATGTGACCAGAGGGACAGGAAGTGCCCTGTCACAGCCTCTTGGCAGGATTTCTGCACTGCATGCTCAGAGCAGTCACCTACCCCCCGGCCCCTCCCCCATGTTGATAGGTCAGGCTGGGGGACTCAGCGAGATCACCATCAGCAGCAACTCAAAATGAAGGGCACCTTTTGCTTTTGGTTCTTCTCCCAAGCCCTAGGAAGGGAGCTTTGTGAGAAGAGGAACTGCTTTTCCCGTTTTCAGAGTAAGGGAATGCTGGATTAGAAAATCCCAAGACCCGGGAGTGACGCGCCGTTCTCTGCACTCAGGCGCTTACAGTCCCTGCCTCAAGGAGCCATTATTCAGAGAAGATTTGAAAGGAAGAAGTAGCAGCGGCCTCTGGCCGAGAGGCCATGGAAACCCTGCCTTAGCGAAGAGTGCAGAAAGAGAAGCCAGATGCCTGGGAACTCCGGCCCAAGGACATTCCAGCAAGAAGAGGACCAAAGACTTGATATTTAACTTCGGACCCATGATGTCAAGGCGTGTGTGTACCAATGCTGATAGGTCCCTTACGTTCACAAGCCGGTGGAGGTCAGTGAGCTCAGAGCAGAATTCTCTACAGAACCCCTTAGCTATTTTGCCTAGACTTTCCCTGAGACATTGCTCAGGCTCCTTAGGTTGATTGGGAAAATTCTCTGCCATTGTATCTTTCTGCTGTCTTCTGGGCTCTCTGCTCTATTTGCTAAAAAAGCACCTTCATATTCAAATGTCTTTCAGCTCCACGTCCCTAGTCCACACCTTGAAATCTCCCGAAGCTTCTACCACCTGACCCCGACTCAATCCATTCATGCTTTTGCTACTGGACAAGACAACCAAGTCCTTGCAACTTGCCCTGGACAGCCAACTTGCCAGGTGTGAAAGGTGGTAAGAGGAAAGGGTCAGAGAAAAGAGTGATCCCCAGATCGAGAGTGTGCTCTCTCCCCCTGGCCAGCCAGTAAGCAAGCAAAAAGGGTTTTTAAAGGGAAGGAGTAGCCAGCGCCGCAGCTCACTAGGCTAATCCTCCACCTTGCGGCACCGGCACACCGGGTTCTAATCCCGGTTGGGGCGCCGGATTCTGTCCCGGTTGCCCCTCTTCCAGGCCAGCTCTCTGCTGTGGCCAGGGAGCGCAGTGGAGGATGGCCCAAGTCCTTGGGCCCTGCACCCCATGGGAGACCAGAAGAAGCACCTGGCTCCTGACATCAGATCAGCGCGGTGCGTCGGCCGCAGCGCGCTGGCCGCGGCAGCCATTGGAGGGTGAACCAATGGCAAAGGAAGACCTTTCTCTCTGTCTCTCTCACTGTCCACTCTGCCTGTCAAAATAAATAAATAAATAAATAAATAAATAAATAAATAAATAAATAAATAAAATAAAATAAAGGGAAGGAGTAGCTGCAGGTGGAGGTTAGGAAAATCAGCGAGTCCAGTCAGTTGGCAATCAAGCCGATCTGCAAGCCTGTCGTGATAACGGTTCATGGGGGGACCCAGGGGTTAGCCGGTGGAGGCTTCATGGCAATGCAGCTCAGCTGCCTGCAGTTGACGGCTTCATGCTCTCTCCTTAGCTGGGCGTGAGCTCTGCCCACCCAAGCCAGCTGCTCTCAGCAACCTTGTGAAAAGTGTGCAAACATCACGACTCATAGCACCAGCCACAGGTCACCCACAATAGCAGCTCAAGGGAAGATGCCTTCAGTATGGATACAAATGGAATAGGGGCACCTACTCCCTTCTGGCTACTCCTGCCGACTGGGGGCAGAGCAGTGGATTTGGGAATGAGAACTGTTGACACTGCAAAGTACATCCTCCTTGGTCTCTGCCTCTGAGGGAGAGCAAGCAAACACACCCGTACAGCTGCTGGCTTAGATGTTTGCTTGCAAAGCTGTTGTATAAATAACCGCTTTAGAGGTCGGTGCAGTGGTGTACTGGGTAAAGCTGCTGCCTGCAGTGCCGGCATCCCATATGGGCTTTGGTTCGAGTCCTGGCTGCTTCACTTTCGATCCCGCTCTCTGCTATGGCCTGGGGAAGCAGTAGAAGATGGTACAAGGCCTTGGGGCCCTGCACCCATGTGGGATACCCGGAAGAAGCTCCTGGCTCTTGGCTTATGCATCAGCACAGCTCTGGCCATTGCAGCCATCTGAACTAGCGGATGGAAGACTTCTCTCTCTGTCTCTGCCTCTCTGTAACTCTGCCCTTCAAATAAAAAAAATAAATCTTTCAAAAAAAAAAAAAACAGCTTTAAACTTTAAATTCCAAGGAGTGGGATGGCTTGGTTGCATGGTAGGGTTATATTCAGGTTTCTGAGGAGTCTCCAAACTGATTTCCATAGTGGCTTTACCAGTTTGCATTCCCACCAACAGTGGGTTAGTGTCCCTTTTTCCCCACATCCTCTCCAGCATCTGTTGTTGGTAGATTTCTATATGTGAGCCATTCTAACTGGGGTGAGGTGAGACCTCATTGTGGTTTTGATTTGCATTTCCCTGATTATTAGTGATCCTGAACATTTTTTTCATGTGTCTGTTGGCCATTTGGATTTCCTCTTTTTTTTTTTTTTTTTTTTTTGAAGGCAGAGTTAGAGAGTGAGAGAGAGAAAGGTCTTCCTTCAGTTGGTTCACCCTCCAAATGTCCGCTACAGCCAGCGCGGTGTGCTGATCTGAAGCCAGGAGCCAGGTGCTTCCTCCTGGTCTCCCACGCGAGTACAGGGCCCAAGCACTTGGGCCATCCTCCACTGCCCTCCTGGGCCACAGCAGAGAGCTGGACTGGAAGAGGAGCAACCGGGACTAGAACCCTGGGTGCCGGCACCGCAGGCAGAGGATTAGCCTAGCGAGCTGTGGTGCTGGCCCGGATTTCCTCTTTTGAAAAATATCTATTGAGGTCCTTGGCCCATCTCTTAAGTGGGTTAGAACAGTCGAATTTTGACAAATTTTTAGGACATGATTGTGAGCAGCTACCCCAACATGGGAGTGGGGTACATCTCCATGAGGTATAGCTTTAAGGAGCTAGTCCAGCTCCTGGTTTCATGAGGCTTACGTAGGGGGAAATGAGCAAATCGAAAAGCCTCACAGGTCAAGCCCCCAGCCCGCGAGCTGCCAAGCCTTCTGAAGCCCAGGGATTCCTTCACGACCTCCACAAGTGAAAACCACCCTGCGGGGGCACAGGGCACTCCAGCTAAATTACAGAAGTTCAGAGGCCTTTGGCAAAGCATTAAGGATTAGGTCAAACCAGGGCTCAGTTACTGGCAAATGCACCTCCAAAGAGGTGGTGTTTCTACCTTGATTTTCCAGAGAAAAACCACTTATTGAGATCCCAGGTTAAAGCTCAGATGCACTGAGCAGGCTTCCAAAGGATGTCTGTATCCAGAGTAAGGATCACTTTTTCTGTTGAGTCTTTGGGACACTAGGCAGAGAGGAAGGCTGCTCTTGTCTCTCTGACAAGTTGAGTTGAATAACCCTGGAACACTGGTTGTTCATGGTAATATGTTGCCTTGACACACAACTTGGTATCACATGGTGAAAAACCAGTTGCTTGATAATGGTGTAACTGACTCAGGGCACTTCATAGCTTTGGAATGTAAACTGCATCCCACAATTTTTTGTACAGGGGGTCAAGGAAATCAGTGACCAGGTGTCATAGGACTGGGAGTAACTATAGCTACCTGAGGGGATCTTCTGTGGTGCTCTAAGTAGAATGAGGCACAGGAAAAAGTAGTTATGGGAATAACCACAGGCTCATTGTGGCAGGCACACGGGTTCCGCCTGTACGGCCCTCTCGGCTTAGACCCACTTCTCCCCCTCCTGATATTCTGTCCTGTTGTCTGGACAAGGAGAGTGGCCTGCTTCGCTGCTTTTGTTTTCCTGCCAGGACGTACTTTGCAGATGATATCTGCCAGCTGGAATGTCTTCATTCCAATAGCCCCCTCTACTTTCCAAAACTTGATAAAAATCATCTTTAGAATGTTTCTATGATCAGGTAATATGGTGCAGTAGTTCCCAGACAGTCATAACTGAGCTAACAACTTCTCTGTTGCTTTAGAAGTGGCAGCACAGGGACGTGGACTGCCCAAGCGTGAACAACTGTGCCTTCTGCATTCCATCATAGTGGGCTGTTATTCTAAGACACAGCCAGCCTTGCTTGGCAAGGAACAGGTTTTAAAAATGCACGCAATTTTTTTAAAGTTGAGGCAATACTCTCAATCCTAATCCTTGCTTCCTTATTACCAAGAAGTCTAAGATCTCTCTCTCTCTCTCTCTCTCTCTCTCTCTCTCTCTCTCAGGTGTGACAGCCCTAGTATGAACACTATACAGGGAGTCTAGCATACAAGTATGAGAATTCCCAGCATCCTATCTGGCTAGCATTGCTTTGAAATGGTGAGCTTCGGCAGAGGCTGCAGCTCTGGCAGCTGCGGCGACAGTAACCACCAGATGGCCCTGGGTAAGGATCCTTTCTTCATAACCTCTCGGCCATATGCTTTCGTTCAGGGTTGATGCTGGTGACTCCCTCTTGATGCCCGTATTCCTCCCCCATCTCCATCCTCACCCTTTGTTACTTTTTCTTGAAAACACTGTTGCTCATTTGCTAGCTAGTAGTCCCTGTTCCATGTTTCCAGGATGATCTTGGCCCTGGTTGTTTGGTCTTATCTGACCCCACATTTGAGGGGGAAATACTGATGACCAGGAGTCAGTGTCTGAAACCCTTGCGGCCACATGTAAACAACAGAGGTAGAAAGAGGGGTCTTCAGGCTATCTTCACTTGGAGTCAAAATATAACTATCACTTCTGAAGGTGAGAGCCATCATCTCAAAGTATCACCCTAGCATTATCTCACTAGGAAATGTATCTCTGTAAAATTCTGACAAGCAATAGGCAGAGAGCTCAGAAAAGAAACTGTGTAACAAAACCAACAGGATCATCATGTTTCCAACTTAAAAACAATAAACAGAGTTACAGTCTAATAGCAGACATTATAGTTTGTTGATTATTTGCATTAAGCACACTAAGAAATGTTGCTTTACCTTATAATTTCAGATTTGGAAAAACTCTGTTAGCAAGTCTCAAAGTCTAAAGTCTCAGCTTAGAACTTCAAATCTAAAGAGTTTTCAGAGATTCAAACCATTTGCTCAAAAGAAGATCTTAGGTCTTTGTAACAGTAATAGTCCAGTTAATCTGAGTTCCAAAGCTGTGGGCCAAATCTAATGAGTTAAGTTAGAATAGGCAGATAATATTAACTGCTTTAAGACATGGTTCTCCTAAGCTAGTCAGGTGGATTTTCTGCATCTGGAGTTTATGGCCCTCCTCTGTGTACTAATTTGCTTTCTCGCATGGCCTGCCATGCCCCAGTCTCTTCCAATTTCTTAGGTTCTCTCTGTGCCTTTCCCTGATGAGTTCTCACAGTATGTGGCCCTGTGTCGCAGGCTCTATATACTTTGTCCTGTGTGATAAGCTCACAGATTTTGCCATGAGTTTTCAGGTCTGCTCCTTTTGCTGCCTGGCACACATCAATACGTTCGTTTCCTTTTTAAGATTTACTTATTTGAAAGGCAGAGTTACAGAGAAAAGGGCAGAGATCTTCCACCCACTAGTTCACTCCCCAAATGGTCATAATAGCCAGGGCTGGGCCAGGTGAAGACAGGAACCTGAAACTTCATCTTTTTGGATCAGGGGCCCAGGTACTAGGGCCATTTTCTGCTGGATTGGCAGTGGAGTGGCCAGGACATGAACCGGTGCCCATATGGGATACCAGTGTCCTAGGCGGCAGCTTAATCTGCTATGCCACAACACTGGTCCCATCAAGTCATTCTTGAAAACCAACCCCATCTTCAGCCTTCCTGATTCTTGCTTCCAGAGGCAAGTAAGAGGGTACTTCAAAAAGCTCATGGAAAATGGAATTAAAGATTTACTTTGGCGCAAAAGATGTTTGAAATCCGTGCATAGTTTTTTCATAAAAACTGCAATTTCCTCAAACTTTTGGACGATTCTCCAGCATCTGTGTTAAACAACTGTTATGGGACTTGGGAAGGCAGGAAAATGTGAAAGTGTCACTATTGCTTCCATTTGCCACCAGACTTGAAACACTAATATGCAGGACAGTTTTTTTTTTAATGTGTTATGATATGCTGAAGAAATGGTTGCTGATGGGATATAAGTGGGTATTTCAAAAATTTTATGGGGGAATGAAATTAAAAATAAGTTTATTTTGGTATAAACATTTTTGAAATTGTATATCTGGGGGGGGTCCTCAAAAAGTTCATGGGAGATGTGTATTACTATAAAAATGCATGGATTTCAAAATGATTTGTACACAAAAAATTACTTTTCAATTCTATATTTTAAAAGATTTTATTCATTCATTTGAGAGACAGAGCAAAGTCTTCCATCCGCTGGTTCACTCTCCAAATGGCCGCAAAGGCTGGGGCTGAGCCCACCCGAACTTGGGAGGTAGGAGCTTCTCCCAGGTATCCCCTGCAGGTGCAGGGGACCAAGCACCTGGACCATCTTCCACTGCTTTCCCAGGCCATACCAAAGAACTGGATCAGAAGAGGAGCAGCCAGGACTTAAACCAGTGCCTATACAGGATGCCAGCACTGTAGGCAGAGGCTTAGCCTTCTACACCACAGTGCTGGTCCCTCAATTCTATTTTCCACAAACTCTGAAGCACACTCACAGAAGTGACTAAAATCTCTTTCTCTTCCTTTTCTTTTCATTTCT
The DNA here is from genome assembly GCF_051225735.1 of Oryctolagus cuniculus. Taxonomy (NCBI): domain Eukaryota; kingdom Metazoa; phylum Chordata; class Mammalia; order Lagomorpha; family Leporidae; genus Oryctolagus; species Oryctolagus cuniculus. The sequence goes on from NC_142878.1 coordinate 62,067,801, forward strand.
GTAAATCCTGATGGAAAACAATCTTCTCTTCTATTTGGCAATGGCTCCCATTCCTTCCAGGTGTTTTCTCTCCTGGTTTCTTCCTCTGTGGCTGTTTGTGTCTCTTTTCCTAGATGCCTCCTCTCCACTGCCCCCCCCCCATGCCAGCTCTTATCAATGCCCTCACTTACATAAGCCTGGAAATTGGTTTTGAATCTGGACTGAAAATTGTCCCCAGAAGCGGACAGTGCCCCTGCTGCCTGCACGTTATCCAAGGGCCTGCTACCAGGGGGCATTACCTAGTTTGAGGAGACAATAAAAACTGCTCAACTCGTCGTTGGGTTCTGGAGGACTAGCTGGGCTGGATGACTCAGAGAATTTGCGTTTTCTGGCCATTGCTTTTGTAACAAAAGCACTATTTTAGCCACCTGAACTGAACGGACTTCAGTTTGTTATTAGGAAGGCTTTTGGGGATCACACAGCCACAAAGAGCTCATCTGTGTTTGCCCTGCAGAGAGACGCAGGTACCTTGGAGGATCCTGTCTCAGGTCATCCAGTACAGGGAGTAACAGGAGTGCTCATTCTTTCTCAACATCAGCAAACCCAGGTCTCCAAATGCAAGGCAAGCACCCCTTCAGCTGCACTAAGGTGAGCAGACGTTCCTCTCTGACGGAAAACTATCACAGTTCACATTCTCTCCCTCAGTGAAGCATCTCAGACCACTCTCCTTTGTTTCCACACTGGATTGCCCCAGTGTGTCTCAATGGGCAGCATCCCTGAGCCACTTAATAAACACGGGGTGCATTCAAAACTACCGATTTTATGTCAATTTAAAAGTATAATCACATCAAGAAACTAAATTAGGATATTAAGATTTGTACTAAATGCATTTTTAAATTTTTAAACTTTTTTTTTTTTGACAGGCAGAGTGGACAGTGAGAGAGAGAGACAGAGAGAAAGGTTTTCCTTATCCGTTGGTTCACCCTCCAATGGCCACTGAGGCCGGCACGCTGTGGCCGGTGCACCGCGCTGATCCGAAGCCAGGAGCCAGGTGCTTCTCCTGGTCTCCCATGGGGTGCAGGGCCCAAGCACTTGGGCCATCCTCCAATGCACTCCCGGGCCACAGCGGAGAGCTGGCCTGGAAGAGGGGCAACCGGTACAGAATCCAGCTCCCCAACCGGGACTAGAACCTGGTGTGCCACAGGCAGAGGATTAGCCTAGTGAGCCACAGCGCTGGCCTAAACTTTTATAATCATTTATTAAGGAATTCTGCCCACCTCCAGGACAGGTATCTTGAGCCTCGGGTCTTCCTGGTGGTGTCACATCACTGTTAACTGCTGGTGTCTTGCTGGATGCTTCAGGGCTCCTTCAGGTCACGACTTGGTAAGGATATCACCCTCGGCCGGCACAGTGGCTCAATAGGCTAATCCTCCACCTAGCAGCGCCGGCACACTGGGTTCTAGTCCCGGTCGGGGCACCGGATTCTGTCCCGGTTGCCCCTCTTCCAGGCCAGCTCTCTGCTGTGACCCGGGAGTGCATTGGAGGATGGCCCAAGTGCTTGGGCCCTGCACCCCATAGGAGACCAGGAGAAGCACCTGGCTCCTGCCTTCGGATCAGCGCGGTGTGCCGGCCATTGGAGGGTGAGCCAATGGCAAAAGGAAGACCTCTCTCTGTGTCTCTCTCTCTCATTATCCACTCTGCCTGTCAAAAAAAAAAAAAAAAAAAAAAAAAGAATATCACCCTCCAAAGCCTGGGACACAGGGCCAATGGATTTGCAACACGCAGTTTGTGGTACCAACTGTTGCAGCCCTGTGACGCTCAAGAGGTCCAGTGGTGCCACTGATGTTGTCAGTCTCCTGGAGTGAAAGATTTTCATGGACACCTTCAGGCTCTTGGGGAGGGTCAGGGCCAACATTTAAGTCCCTGCCTGCATGGTTGGCCTTCTTCAGAAATCCCAACTGGTTTTCTTCAGTCTTAACAATCCTGACCTTTGTCTCTGACAGCTTTGATGGCCCATGACACCGCTTCCACTACATTGCGTAGAGCACACATCTGAGGCTAAACCATGGTACCACTCTCCACTGACGTGAGAGTCATGAAGCAGGGCTTGTTAATCTCATTCTTCACTGAAAAATGTGCACAAGTATTTTCCTCTTTCACAGTGGCTTCTTGAAGGATGGCAAAAGCAGTGTTTATATTTGGCATTCATGGTTTGAACAGTGCTCTCAATATAAGTACATTCAGTGGTTGAAAGCTGATAGTATTGAATGTTTTCGATAATTTTTAAAAAGATTTTACTTATTTATTTGAGAGGCAGAGTTACAGACAGTGAGAGGGAGAGACAGAGAGAAAGGTCTTCCTTCTGTTGGTTCACCCCCCTAATGGTTGCAATGTCCGGAGCTGCGCCGATCCGAAGCCAGGAGCCAAGTGCTTCTTCCTGGTCTCCCACACAGGTGCAGGGGCCCAAGGACTTGGGCCATCTTCCACTGCTTTCCCAGGCCACAGCAGAAAGCTGGATTGGAAGAGGGGCAGCCAGGGCTAGAACCAGCACCTATATGGGATGCTGATGCCGCAGGTGGAGGATTAACCTACTGAGCCATAGCACCGGCCCCTTTTAATATTTTCATTAACACAGAATGAAGATGAGAAGATTTTTTTTTGGCCAGCAATTATTCTCTGAATAAATAACAGGCTTCCTCCTTTATTCAAGTAATTCAAGTAATTACACACACACACACACACATATGCATATATTACACACAAAATAAAGTAAAAAAAATTTAATTCTGTAGCCTGGCACTTTTAATGATTAAGAATATAGAAATTTGTCAACTACTTCTCCCTTTACTTCTCCCTCATGTAAGAAACTCAGAGGTACTAAGCATTCATTCATATTTCTCACATTTGTGTTTTTATGAAATTCTCATACGCAATAGGATTAACAACTGTTTTTCTTAGTGTATGTCAAGGATGTTAGGCAACAGCTAATAGAATCATTTGAAAGAATAGGAGCTATAGTTTAAATAGTTTGTTCTGATGCGTTCCTGGAGAAATTAATAATCATTAACTTTGCAAATGTATATGTATATGTCTCACCAATAGTATAAATTCTAGTTATAGTACAGTTGTGACAGACGTCTATAGTGTTATTCTATTCCATGTCTTCAGTGACAAAGTCAATCAATTTTGAAATGGAGAGCATTATTTTATTTTTTTATTGGAAAAGTTAATTGATACAGAGAAATTATGTGCTTTACTTGAAAAATGTTACAAAATTTTTAATGACTTCATGTTCACTGTTTGGCCAAGATTCATAACTGAAAATGCAAATGGGGCAAACAGATCACAAGTCTACTAAAACGTAACATCTAGGAATTTGTTTTCACTTATGCTGCTAACATTCTTCTTGTTTGGATGCTTGTCTAAATTATTGCGCTCAGAGCTGTAATCTGACTCACAGCTTCTCTGAAGACCATGGGAGTGACAGTGTCCTTGCATTCCTAAAGGAGTCACACCCTCATCAGAAGCTAACTGCAGTGTCCTCTCAGAGCGTTGACCGGCTTGGATGGAGACAGAGATGATAATAAAGCAGGAAGAAACGAGGCTAGAAAACAGGCACCCAGTGGTTTTTAAACTAAAGGATGCCAACTACACGGGAGCCGATGGAGACAATGCAAAAGAAGACCTTGGAGCTGTCAAGGAGGTAACATTTCAGGAAGCAGACACCACCCCTAGGGTGCAGGGAACAAAGCGGAGATATTTAGTGAAGCTTGGAGGAGGCCACCGCAGAGCTGGAAGCTGGAGTAGGAGCACCGCTGCCTGACTGGGGCAACTGCCTTGGGGCTCCAAGAGCAGGGATCCTCAGAGCAGGGACTCCACATCTGGAAAGGGGATGTCGGTCAGCAGATGCTGTCTCCGAGGAAGCGAGTTGAAACTGGTTCTGGGAATGAAGAAAAAAAAAAAAGACTAAAATCTGGAGCTAAATGGTGACAAGACTAGTGCAGAAACAGGAAGGACCAATCCCTTCTCCCCCAGCCTTTCAGTCTCTAGTATAGCGCCCCCTCCTGGCAGGACCTCGCAGAGATCCAGCTGACCAGGAGAATGGTTTGCAGAAGCCCCGTCCCAGCATCCCAAAGCTGAGAATGAAAGGTGAGTCCGGTGCTTAGAAACCACAGCTTAGCATCAACACAGATGATAAATCTTTACTGGTCCTCCTTCTCTTAAACTTCTGCTCATTGCAGCTGAAAGACTCAGAGGAAGGCTCAGGCCAGAGAAGGAGGAAGATCCCATATGGACAGGTCCCCAAATATTTCCGTTTCCGTAACTATTACCTAAGAGGATCAACCCTTCATTACCATTGGAAACTCAGACATTCCAGTAAGCCATTTTGAAGCTTTTATGGCTTTTGTCTGTTTGCTGTGTGTGTATGTGTGTGTGTGTGTGTGTGTGTGTTTTGTCATCACCAAATAAGAAGAAAGTCTGGGTTCCCAGCTCTTGCTTCATGCAGTTCAAAGATTCCCTGAGACACTAGCACTAGGAAGAGTAGCTCTATGACTATCTTGAGTCACTCCAAGTATCCATATGAATTTATTAAACATTTCAGATTCAGAACCATCAAATTTCACTAAATAGCAAAGACATCAACCATTCTTCTTCCTCTTTCTTTGCAGTCCTTTCTGTTCCCATTTCTTATTTTTAAAGTCCATTTCTTTCTTTTCTTTTTCCCATCTTTAATTCTTCCCTTCCACTTCTTTGTCTACCCTGATACTACTTAGTCTTCCTGGGGAGTGCAGTGTAGTTGAAAGAGTGAGCTCCTTCTCAGGAAAGGCTCAGGGTTAAGGCTTAGTGGGCTGGGTCTCTGCATGTGGCACCAGCATTCCGTATGGGTGCTGGTTTGTGCCCTTGGCTGCTCCTCTTCTGATCCAGCTCTCTGCGGTGGCTTGGGAAAGCAGTAGAAGTGCTTAGGCCCCTTCTCTCATGTGGGAGATCAGAAGAAGTTCCTGGCTTCGGATTAGCCCAGCTCTGGCCATTTGGGGAGTGAACCAGTGGATGGAAGTCCTCTCTCTCTCTCTCCCTCTCTCTCACTCCCTTTCTCCATCTGTAACTCTTCCAAGGGTTACATCCTAATTGTGATGTTTACTTTATGATCTTGGACAAGTTATTTTTCATTTTAATTTTTCAAAAAATGGGAATAATGATAGCTAGGATATATGTATTTTGTTAAAAATAAGTGAAAGAATGTGTATACAGTACCTCATAGATAGTACATACTTATTAAATATTTCCTTCTCTTCTTTCTTCATTTATCAAATGAACCCTTAGTTATGCTTTTTAAAAACAATTTAATATGTACCATGTGTCCACTGCAGAGTCCTGTGCTAGGCACTTATCTTAGGCTCAGCCTGAGTTCCTAGCCTGCAATATGGAGTTGTTTATTCTAATCTAACCATATTACATTGAACTCACTCTCTCCATTTTAATTATTTGGAAACTGGAGAGGTTCAGCATTCGGTCTGTGGCCGTCAGAATTTCTAACCTGGCATGGTTTGACTACAACAGAGGAAAGTTTGCAGCATAAGGGAAAGGAAAGACAGACTTTGATTTGGACTCCCCTGGCTGGAATCAGTGGCACACGGAAGGTTCCAGCCCTAAATTGTCATCCTCTATCAGGCCGTGCCAGGACCAGCCTTCACACACCACTCATCATCATGTGCACACTCGCCTTGGGGCTGGGAGAGGGCCACCAAGGGCACGGGAGGGTTTGCATAGCATCGGCTGTGTCTTCCGAGTTATGACACCTTGCTGGTTGTTTACCTTCCAGTCCCTTGGAGCCCTTCACTTGAAGGAGCTGCCAGCCAGCAAGCTAATTACCCTCTGAGTCAAACTACACTGAGGAATTTACAAACTGCTTTCTCTTTTATCCACTGTGTGCTGGCCAAGGTGAGCATAGCAGCATCTGTAAACAAGGCCTCTCTTCTTCATTGCTTCGGTCCCATTAGCTGTCCGCAGTTGAGGGACTTGGTGACATCTCCACCAAGGAGTAGAGATGGGGCTTCTGAATTCTCCACTTTTCCCTTGAAAGTGGTACTATTTGCCCTGGCTAAATGGGAAGCCTGAGGTGTTGTGTTATTCTTATGAGACTTACAGTATTGTCAGAAGCAAAGAAGATCTAGGAAGCAAAGGAGGTTTCTCGCTGGGTGGTCTTTCTGTGGTTCCAGAGTGGCAAACTGTAGCTGTCCTTGAGGGCATACTCATTTCCAAAAGTCAAAGGGTAATCTCCATGGCAAGAGGCGTGTCATGGAAGGCAACCACTGGTTTACACAGAAAACACAGTGCACATACCAAGCTACTGACTGGATTGAAATGAAGAAAGCAAGGCCGAGATGGGAGTTGCAGGGTGCGTTCAGGGACTCGGCGACATCCCCACAACCCACGCCATCCCTGTATTCCACTCTGCCTTCCTTGCTCCTTCTTCATGGCTGCAACAAGGCTGCTGTGCACAGCTCAGCACCCACTCTTCAGTTACCTGTATCCATGACAGCAGTGTGAATTCAGACTTGCTGGTACAAGTGTCCATGGTAAATCCATTAGATTCAAGAGGAGTGTGAATGCTGGGAGCATCGCTCTTGGACTAGAGGTATGGAAAGACTTGCCTCTTACTAATAACTACACCACCTTATAAGCATATCTAATATTCAATGGGCATTTATTATGTTTCAAGCCAAACTCTTTCATATCAACATTCTACTCAATCTCCCTAACAACTCCTTCACAAAGATAAGCTTGCTTTCAACCTCATTTTACAGAAGAGAAAATAAATCTTAGAGCAGAGTTTTTACATTGTGGGTCTCAACTCAGCAACTGACAATGGAATTAATCTAGAAATATTTATATAGAATGGAGTCCATCAAATAAATAGTATTTAGAACATGGCAACTGTACGTACTGTTCCATTAAACATTCTTCAATTTATAGGAGCAGATGTACATGGATTTCCAAAATGTTTCCATCAAAATAAACTTATCTCTTACTTTCAGTTTTTTGCATGGCTCTTTGAGGTACACTTGTATACTAGAGGGCTGCATTATAGTGCTGTTTTTGTTTTTGTTTTTACTGTGGATTGTGGTTAAAAAATATTTCAAGGCCTATACTTGAGGCAGTTTAAGTATCTTGCCCAAGAGCATGTGGTTAATTATGAAATTGTGACTCAAACCCATGCAATCTGAGAGCAGGACCTGGGCTCTCAGTCACTCTGCCATGTGGCCCAGTAAAGAACGTGTGAGCCCAGGATGTGCTTTGAGTGCAGAAGGGAGAGTATCGGGAAGAAGCAGCTGGGGATGATGGAGAGGCACCGGACTCCCTGACAATGTTTGTTCCTGCCAGAGGTGCATGGGCCAATGCAGCCCTGCTGGGGGGCACTGAGGACCTAGGAACCATGGGAACTGCTGGACGCCTCTCATTACCAATAACTATTGCCTGGATTTCCACACCTCTTCTGGGTGGAGCGAAAATAATCTTACTCTAGCGATAATTGCTGTACTGAATCCCAGTGCTAGAAGAAACCCAAGTCCAAGAACAGATTTGCCTGCATAGTGAACCTGAAAGATGGCGGCATGTGGTAAGGTTGAAGAGAAAATTACTGTCAGTCTGAGCCAGAACCAGACCCTGAGCTCAAGGCTTGTGCTGTCCAGCAACTTGACTTTCATCCTGACTCTGGGCCTTCAGCGAAGATGGTGGACTACAGGTGTCTGAGTCTGCCTCATCCTGGACACCTATTTGGAAAGTGGGGGAAAGGTGTTTCATTTCTCTGCCACCTACACCGGGCTTCAAGGTGGGTTGGGACCCTCTCATAGGAGAGCAAGGAAGAGAGAATGAAGAAAAAGGGAAGCACACTGCCCTTTGGCTTATTTTTCTAAGCACAAGATTAAATTTTCTTCCAGGCAACTCTTTTTTTTAAAACAAAAATAATTTGAGTCTGTTTTCCAGGGAAAAATATACTGTGCAGTCTTTGTGCCCACAGCACCTGTAGGAGAGGTTGAATTGAAGTTTTGTTCCAGGTCCTGAAGGTTTATGGTCCATTTAGCTGTGAAGCAGAGTTTAGTGTTGGCAAACTTTGCTGTTTGTTTTAGTTTCTGAGAGTTGCTAACCATTCTCCCTTTCTCTGGGAGGAGAGCAGGCCCGGGAGGAAGGGCAGGCGATAATCAGAACAGGCTGGGGGCTGGGCAGCATCTAGGTGCAGAAACTTCAGGGGTGAGTGGACATTTCTGCCTGATGCCCTTAGCAGAGCTGTGCTGCAATTGGGCATCCCAGCACAGACAGCCAAGGCCATGGAAGCTGAGGAAGGCAGGTGTTGTCTAAGCCCCTTTTAGCAACTTTCATGAGTGTGGATTCTAATGAATATTCCCCAAGGCCAAATGCACATTTCTGCAAAAGATAGACACTTGTCTGTTTTCTCAACTGTGCTCTTCTCTTTTTGTTTCCATCTGAACCCGATCCATCATGCCCTCTGTGAATTTGACAGGACGGCAAGGCACATGGTCTTAGAGCTGGCTGAACCATTCCCGTCTCTGTGGCTCTGACACCAGGATTTCTAGATAATTATGTGTGAGATTGTGAACAAGAGGCCCACTGTGTATCGCCTGCTCCACACACCAGCTGCAGGCAGAGATTCCCTTGGGTCTAGAATATGCTCACTCACTGGCACCATTTTGGAATTCTGGAGACAAACTGTTTATCACAAACACATAGACACCAATGTTTCATAAACACATAATAATAATTATAGAAATAAGTCAGAGGTGAGCCTCACATTGCTCCCTCATTGCTTTGTCCATTCCATTAGTTCCCATTCTCTCCAAAGTCATTTCAGAGCCTGCTGCCTTGTGCCTAGACTACGACACAGCTTTCTCATTTCATTTCCTCTGTTTTACATGCTCCCATGCCACCCTGCTTCCCTGGAAGTTCACCTCACTTCTGGCTATCCTGGGCACACTCTTCTCCCTCCTTAGTAGGAAATGATCAGGTTCGGCTCAGCCTGAGTTCTTCAGCACCCAGCATTCTCAGTCCCTGGCACCTAGGCGCTCTGATGAGAGTTGATACACAAAGGAGTGTATAAATCACATATGGTAGTGATGGGTTTGTCTCTGTATCAGAGAGGGATCACGGCTCTTGTTGAAAGAGGACTGAATCACAAGTCCAAAGACATGGATGTGAACGTCTGCTCTGCCACCAGTCACTACTTGTTACATTAAGTGCTTTGCATTCATTATCTCATTCAAATTACATGTAATATAAAAATTATTCTTATTCTCCTTTAAGAAGATGTTAACTGACAGCAACTTCAGTGTGCCTGCCTAAGGCATACAGCTTAAGCTTCCCCAGCACTCTGAGGCTGAAGTTCATTTGTTGAATCAGAATCACTCCACTGAATGGCTGTGCAACCCTGGCCAAGCTAATAACTTCAGACTCAGGCTCCACCTGTGTAAAATGAGACGCTGGAACTCTACTGCTTCTCTTTCAATCCCATACAGCCATTCTGTGCGCCCGAGTTTCTGATTCCAAACATGCACAGAAACGTACTGTAAAACTGCAATGAATTGTGACCTGTGTTGTGAGGTGAGGGCAGGTCAGAGAACAGGAGCATTCCTTTGGGAGGTGGCACACATTTGCAGCCAACAAATGAAATCCAAACTCCTGGTGCCCAGCCAAGCGTGCCCGCGGC